>NW_020799098.1:14022393-14025175 GCF_003259725.1 Athene cunicularia | reverse complement strand
CTGCCGGCGGGGCGTTCGGCTGCTCGGCTGGCGTCCGTTAACGGGCAGAAATAAAACGTTTTCCCACCCCCCTTCCCCCTTTCTCCTTTTCACGTAGAGAAAGTGTTCGCCAGCCTCCCGCAGGTTGAACGAGGCGTTTCCAAAATTATCGGAGGTGATCCTAAGGGCAACAATTTTCTGTATACCAATGGAAAATGTGTCGTCATCAGAAACATTGATGTAATGTATCCTGATTTATTTTATTTTGTTGTGTAGAGCTTTGGCTAAGTTTCATTTTGTTTCCCAGCCCCTCTCCTTTAATTCCCTGTGCTTCATTCACACTTAGTAATTTCAATTGAGGTCACAGATCTGTGATCAGCAGTAGGGGAATAAGCAGGGTGCATGACTCAGGCATAAAACCATGGGCAAGCGACTGTAAAAACCTGTAGAAAATCTCTGTACAATGTGCAGTTCTTCCCCTCTCTTTGCATAGGATTTATAGACGAGAGTCTGGTATATTCTGGTTGGCCCTGTTTATCTTCTTAACTATCACTCTTATGAAGTTGAGTGTTGTGTTTGCCTAATAAATGAACTCTTCCCTATTTGCTGTATTGGGCCTTTAGCTTGTAAGAGAAGCGTGCAGATACTTGCAAACAGTATCTTTAAATGCAGTCGTCTGTAGCTTTTGGATTTTTTCCTCTGCACTACAGGAATCAAAACAGTTGTCAGTTGCCTGACTGTGACAAGCTGTCTGCATGTTGAGTTCTCATCCCGGGTCACAGGAAACTTTTCTCATCGATTAAATATTGGAATACCCCAGTTAATGTTTTCAGTGGTGTGGAGGTTTGGGGTTTTTTCTTCTCTGGTGGTAGCTAGAGAAATGTTAAGCGAGTTATTTAAATTCTTCTCAAAGATGGCATCCCTTTGAGAAGTACAGAGGAAGCATTACATGTCTAGGCTATTATCTTGCTACTGGTTTTCAAAATACACTTTTCAAAGTAAATATTGTTCTTTAGAAAATCAAATTTTCCCCAGGATATGCTTTCCTCTCTTACTGCAGATTTGCTCTGCAGTGGGGAGGGCTGCAGGGGAACAGATCATACCTCTGGAATTTTTAGTCTCCACAACAATGGATTTATTTATGGGTGCTTCTGTAAATCACCTTTGTAAATGGAATTGTTATGAGCTGTCTTCCTGATTTATCTCATCACCCCCACTATATTCAGACATTTCTTCATTGTCACACAGTAATACAGAAATGCTACAAATAAATTATTAGCAAATTTCTTGTTAGATACCAGTTAAATTTACCCACTTAAAACCAAAAATAAGCTTGCTCTTTGGTTTCAATGTCTTGGTGTAATGTTGTTGTAATAGTGTTTCACTCCTGGTATCAAAGAAAGTTCAATTTTCTGAAACCAGAAGCCCCAGTTAAACACTGTAATGGCACACAGTGTGATGAGAGAAGAGAGAAAAGCCACTCTGCTTATATTACAGTTTTTGCACAAGTTATGGATTGTGACCTCCTCACACTGTCATTAGTGTTCATCTGACCCTATTTTGGGGGTTAAATTGGAAGAAACCAATTTGCTTTTATCTTTCTGAATCAGCTAACTGAAGATTTGCTCAGTGCAAATATTAGTCCCAGCATGAGCCAGAACATAGAGTGCATGGCCCAGTCTGAGTACAGGCAAAGTGAGATTGTGGGAATTCAAATTTAGAACTGTTTAAACTCTCAAGGGAAGTTGAGAATAGAAGTCATAAATCCTTCAATTTTATGGTGTAATTCATGCTCCTATGCAAACTTACCTAACTGGCAAGGAGAGTCTGCTACTGTTAATAATTGACAGGTGATGCTCTGCAGACAACTGCAGAATGTATTGTAGCAGTGACCAAACTCCGACCAAAGCCTGTGCTATGGCTTTTGTGTTGGAGAACATTGTGGTTTGTTCATAACCGAACATGGAAGTGTCTCTGCTCTTAGGTGAGAGCCATGCCTTCTCTGAATAGTATAAAAGCCTGTATAAGAGTTTGCAACATGCAAATTAAATAGTAGGGGGTCTGTGTGTAATCCCTCCATGACCTGTTCTGCAGTGGGATGGTTGTGCTCTTAATTGAAAAAACGGGTCATCAGAACGTAGTTATCACCTGTCTCAAGTCAGAAGTTATCTAGTATTACCTAATCAGTGATGAAAATAGTGTTCAGGGTTAATGATTGGTCTTTGAGCATGAGCTGGAGACTTCCTTTAACAAGAAAAGTCCTGGAACAGTGCTGGAAGAATAGTGTGAGTCAGAAGGACTAGTGATATTTGTAAGGTTTCATACCTCATTAATATTTTATTGTCTTCATGGGTCTAAACCTACTTTGAAGCTTGGAACTTCAACTGCTCACTTTCATATGTGGCTCTGGTTTCAGTGCTCGAAATAAGCCACATAAGCTCACTCTTGTTGAATCTAGTATTAGGTACTGCATTTGTCCCAGCTAGCAATATATCTTATGCTAAAATCCCTTTAGAAATGGGGTGTTTCTGGGTTTTGATATGAAAGGCATGCAAGTTAAAACCCTGACTTTTACAAGCAGAAATAATGTTATCAAATAAACATTTAAATTGGCAACTCTTAACTTACTGCCTGTTTTCCTGAATCTGTTTACTGTATCTTAAATTTGGGAGTTTTGTCTCTTGTTTAACCCTTTAAGTTAGTCTGTTAAGTGCCGTCTCTCAGCTTCATGGACTCTTGGACATTCTTACTGTAAAATAGCAGCTAATCTATACTGATGTATGCCATTACTAATGAAGGGGGG
>NW_020799098.1:13994983-14022343 GCF_003259725.1 Athene cunicularia | reverse complement strand
CAGACAAAAACCAGGCCAAGTCTTCCCAAGTTCAGCCAGAAAGAAAGGGGGGGGGGGAAAGGCAGGAGCATACACTCATCTAGAATCCCTCCCCTGCCCCTAAAATATGAAAGTTTAAAGAGAAATAACAGTCCTGTTATTTCAGAAATGACTTTTCATTCTGCTGCACATACACAAGTCACTCATTACACTACGATTTATTCTCTTTAATGCTTTACACTACGTACTTAAAATTCATTTTCCGGTTCTTTTTCCTTTAAATACTAAATTTTAAAAAGACCAAGCATGTCACTAAACTCACTGCTTTAGAAAGAGGCTAGAGAAACAACTACAGAAATGGTTCCTCCCTCAGGCATCTATACGCAATTTCACTGAAGCATGTCACATTGCCTATGTGTATTCCTGTCTCTTATACACATCTGATGTGTATAAGAGACAGATGTTATCTCGTCTTGCTTAGGTAAAATCCAGTTATACACAAAATTGAGTGATGTGTGTGCTGTAAATGTAGATGATTGTGACTTAAGTAGGGCTGTAATGCACTCGGGCAATGTATAAAAGCAGGAGTGAAAAAGAGCTGCTTCTTGCATGAGTAAGCTGTATTCTGTCTCCTGAGATGTAACAGTGCTGCAATGGCAAGAACTCCTGTGAGCTGGAGACTGACTGCTTTCTAGCACAGAGCGGGTGTTTTAGTTTTTCCTGATTGGATGACTGAGTCATACCATAACATCAGGTGGTTTTCTGGTTTGGTTGAATAAATCTGTATTAATTATATAGTTAAAATGGAATTTTGCTTTGACTGTAGAATTAAGTTTCTGGAGCTGGAAGATACCTATTAACTGGTAGAAATATTTTGGTGAAGATTAGGGTATGTAGCATATATGCACTTTTTGTAAGGAGTCCTGTTGTAGCATATATGCACTCCATTTGGAAGATGTGCAGAATGGCCTTTTTTTATAGAGTTGAGAGCAGATTTTTGCCTTGATGTTACTCTTTTTCGATTTGTGAGGCACCTCTGTAGTGTAACACTACTGTTCTGCTGAGATACTGAGTTTTATTGTCCAGCCTGAAGCATCTGAAAGCATGTTCCAACACTGAAGAGGTAAAACTGTGATGGAGCGACAGTGAATTTCTCTCAGAATTCCAGTACAACCCTTGATAGTAGGGAGAAATTATTTCCCCGTGCTACTTTACTAGCTTTTTAACCAGATTGCAATCGGCAAGAAAGAGCAAGCTTTGCACACCTCATTTGTTACTGAGGGATCTTGAGTACAGGGTGATTATTAACGGCCGTGCAATATGGTTAACCATATGCTTAATTTTCATACTCAACTGCAGTAGAACTTTTGGATGTGTTGCAAAGCACAGCTCATGTTTAGTATTCCACTTGACTAATTGCCTTACGTGGGCCAGCCCCCTTAAAGACCATTGCTTGGCCTGTTATTTTGGAGAACACTTTTCTACCTTTCAGCAGGTATTGGAGAGGAAAGGGTCACAGCAGCTCTGGCTATTAGAGGAAATACTTCATTTGTTTCAGTTAGAAATTAGTGTGGTGTTTTAGTCATACCGGACAGCAGTGTACTGCACTTCTCTGTTTTAGACAATAACTCAATTTAAGCTGGAGGGAGGTTGTGAGAGAAGGAGCACAAGGAGAAATCCTGAATTTTATCTTTGAGTGTGTGATTTTACTCCTTTGAAAACCAGGAAATACAACATAGTAACTTTATTTTCCTTTAAACTAGAATCCTGCAATTGCTGACATCTACACTGAGCATGCCCATCAGGTTGTAGTTGCCAAGTATGCTCCCAGTGGATTCTACATAGCATCTGGAGGTAAGTATCAGTGCGCATGCTGCAGGAGATGTGGACAGAGCTGTTAAAGTGCTTGATGCAAAAGTAGTAATGCTTCATGTTTATGTACAGAATACACATAGGCAATGTGACATGCTTCAGTGAAATTGCGTATAGATGCCTGAGGGAGGAACCATTTCTGTAGTTGTTTCTCTAGCCTCTTTCTAAAGCAGTGAGTTTAGTGACATGCTTGGTCTTTTTAAAATTTAGTATTTAAAGGAAAAAGAACCGGAAAATGAATTTTAAGTACGTAGTGTAAAGCATTAAAGAGAATAAATCGTAGTGTAATGAGTGACTTGTGTATGTGCAGCAGAATGAAAAGTCATTTCTGAAATAACAGGACTGTTATTTCTCTTTAAACTTTCATATTTTAGGGGCAGGGGAGGGATTCTAGATGAGTGTATGCTCCTGCCTTTCCCCCCCCCCCTTTCTTTCTGGCTGAACTTGGGAAGACTTGGCCTGGTTTTTGTCTGGTTTTTTTTTTTTTTTACATTTGTTAACCTGAACTAAAAAAGCTTTCTTTGGTAAATGAGCAGGGAAGGAGGCTGATTCTCAGTTTCTGTATAATGCATGTGTACCAATAGTCTGAGAATGGGTAACAATGAATCTCTACAGCATGAATGTCCTGGATTGGTAGTGGAAATAACTATAGTTTTTGATGACTTACAAAGAACTAAACCAACCATTTTTAATAGACTCGCTTCAAACAATTGATCTTTTTTCAGGAGGACTGGTATATAGTTGATGAATATTGATAAATACAATACTATAACTTCCACTTTAAAAATAGTTATGGAGAATTTTTTTAAAATATGCTTACCATTGTCAACTAGAAACACTTCAGAAGCAAGTAATGTGCCCAAATACAGAAATACTTTAAGTAATACTTCAGAAAATAAACCCTTTTGAATATGAACTCCTTAAAAAGCGAGTCCCGACTCATGCATGGGACTTTCTCTCTCAGCAATTTTAAGGGAACAATTTTTATTTTAAAAATATAAAATGTTTTTTCTGACTTGGCTTCCTGCATATCAGAAAGCTGTATTGGAATATGTATCTTTTGAGTACTGGAGAAGCTTTAAGAACACTGATAGCACAGCTTTTTCCCCCCCCCATCTGAAAAAAAAAAAAAAAAGAGCCAGCATTTTCTTGGCTCAGTCTTGTGTGTGGACCATATGTCAAATTGAATACCTTCTTAAAATCCAGTTTGCATTCTTTATTCTACAGGCTTGGTGCTCTAGGTCTGTGTTGTACATAAGCCTCAGAATAATCATCTAATTTGTTCTTGCAGCCTTGTAGATTTTTAGTCCTCTGTAAAAGAACAGTAATATATACAGAGCCTGATCTGTGAAAAAGTTTTTCATTTGTGATCAGCTTAAGGAAACTCCTTGCTCCTGAGAGGGAGCTGACTCTTTTTCAGAGGTTGTCTGTCATACCCAAATAAATGAGTTTAAGCTGCGATATTTCCCTTTAAATGACATACAGAAGACACTTTTTATAAATAGTTCTGTGATACTGCTGAGCATAGGGTCTGAAGATAGTATCAGGCTGTTTAAGCTGTTTCTAAGTATAACATGTAAGAGTCATTTCTCTATCTATAAATTTGCATTAGCCATGCAACCTGCATTAATACTTCATGTTCTTGATGAGACAAACCTTTGGCAATATGCTTTGTGGCTTTTATTTCTCTTACTGTAGTCATAATAGATGTAGTAATGGGAGATACCACAAAGTTAAAGCTATATGTGTCCTATCTATTAATAGATGAAGCAAACAACTATATTTTGAAGCCCACATTAAAATTCTACTTCAATAACCAATTGTCTATGTCATGTGCATCTGTCCTTTCAGCAGAAGTGGAGAATATGTGTCCATAGTCCACTATCAGGTCCCAAAGGTACAGGGTTGCTGTATGTTTAAATTGGACTGTACAGATGCACCAATAAACAGTGAACAGAACTCAAAAGTGTTTGGCAGAGATGGTTTATTCTAAAATGGTGGGTTTTATGAAGAGTCCAGTACACACAGAATTTGCTGTGTGAGTTTCATTAGAGATGTTCTATACATGGACAGGTTTACACAATTCCTCTGGTTACAGTACTTCACCACAGTAACTAGTCTTGAATAGAAGCAAGCTCTAGGGCTATGTAATACTAGAAGGTAGCAGTGACCAAGGAAGTCTTCATTATATTAAGTCTTAAATTGTTATGACCTGTGCTATGCCTGCTGCTTGTGACATTACCGTTTTTTAGTATTCTGTTGGATTCCTTTGTAGTAATCCAGATAGTGTAGGTACCCACATGCAACATTAAGTGTGTACATGCTTCTGTATAGAAAGAGTATGCCAATGAGTGTGCATGAATCGAGCTCTATAGGCAGAAATCTTTGAAAGTTTGTATGCAGAACAGGTTTGCTTTGAAGGTACGAAACTGAATTTTAGTGCATCAGCCACTGTCCACCATATTGCTTTCTTATTGTGGACATAGGGTGGCTTACTTCCCAATGAAGTGTGGTTAAGCCATCTTGTAGCTGCTGAAGGAGGTGGGCTTGTTTGGAGTGAGGTGGGGGTTTGTGTGTAATACATACTTAACGCATACTAGCAGAGTTTCTACCCTCTTATTGTGCAATTTTTTCATGTCTTGTTTGCAAAAGTTGGCTCCATGTGTGGTATTTATTGTTGCATGTCTTGAACTTTAATGTCAAGTAAAAAACATAGTTCAGTGAGATGGATGTAGTCTTTGGTATTCTTAAATCAAGTAATTTGTAGTAATTGTAATAGGGTAAGATAATAGGTCCCTACTAGAAGTGTTCAGTGTAGCTGAAAATCTGTATCCTGGCAGATTGCTGAGTCATGTGACCGAGTCATGCTGGAACAACAATAGTTATATTCTATTTTATTATGGCAGATGTCTCTGGAAAGCTGAGAATCTGGGATACTACGCAGAAGGAACACCTACTGAAGTATGAGTATCAGCCATTTGCAGGAAAAATAAAGGACCTTGCCTGGACTGAAGACAGCAAGAGAATTGCTGTGGTTGGAGAAGGAAGGGAAAAGTGAGTAATTCTTTTGTGTGAGTATATGTATGTATATAAACTGTAAACCTCTGTTATTCTAACAAAGCAGATTCTTTGCAGAAAGCTTATAATTCTTCAGGGGAAGAAAATCCTCGTTTGTTTTCTGTTTAGACTTCAAATTGTGCTATTTTGCCACAGAATTCTTTATGCAGTATTAGGCAGCTGTAAAACTACTTGTAAAATACAGTTATGTTAGAATCATTCTATTTAAAATTGTGTGGCTTTTGTTTTTTAGAGGTAGGTATTACATTCAGTGATAGCTGTTCAGTATGCCTTTTGGTGGATTTTTTTTGTCTAAATCTGAGTAGGAAATGAGAAGCACAAGACAATTCTCCCTTTTCTTTCACCCCTTCCAGAGGACATGACTGAATAAGAGTTAAAAAAAAATAGTGTATCTGAATTTTCTCCCTCAGCAATGTGCCTGTATTAGGCCATATGATAATTAAAAGAAAATCACAGCCAGTTGTCCTTGACTGACTAAACGAGGTACCCATTATTCAGGTTTATACCCTTTTGTTAATGTTTAAAGACTGACTAAGGTAGAGTCCAGACCAGGTAGCTTTATGCCTAAAGGTCTGAAAAACATGGTACGGCCCTGTTTTGTGACCCCCCTCCACTACTTTTTAATCACTATCATGTACTGTGTCCTGATACTTGAGAAATTTTTTTGTCCTCCATCCATCCCTCCATCCCCACCTGCCCCTGGATAGATAATTTGCTCTCCTACTTCAAAAAGTCTGCGAGTTTCCTGTTAAATGGATGTACTTTCAATCTAGAATTTTGCTGAAGAGATACTGTAGAACCCCTTTTAGTAGTGATGCTCTAGCAGTTTAATGCCACTGTATTGATTATAGTGATTTTTTTTTTTAAGGTTATTTAAAGTAAGAACTGACAAAAATACTGTTACAACTCTTCTTCCTTCAACTTTTAAGTAATAATAGTTGTAAAAGTGAATGTACCCAATCTAGCCTAAATAATCAGATAAATGATCAGATGTCATTGTTACTGTAGTTTTCTGCATTCTTGTGTAGTGACTAGGCAGGTGGAACAATTTACTGCTTGCTTTTATAAACTGACAGACTTACTGAAGAATACCTTTTGGATCTCTGAATTTTAGAAGCTTTATATGTAAAATTTGCTTGTCTGTCCCCTCCAGCAAATGTCTCCTATTGATTAGATTTTCTCTCCAGCAAGATCTCAAATATCCTTCAGGGAACTATGATGCATTTGTGTGAGATTAACGAGATGACCTAATTTCTTCTTTTTGAGTGCACTCAAATCTGCTGTTTGCAGATGCTGAAGGAGTTAATCTACATGTAACTTTTATGAATTGTAGTTATGTACTTTTCTAACTAGATTTGGAGCAGTGTTCCTGTGGGACAGTGGTTCTTCTGTTGGCGAGATTACTGGGCACAACAAAGTGATCAATAGCGTGGACATTAAACAAACAAGACCGTATCGTCTGGCAACTGGCAGTGATGACAATTGTGCCGCTTTCTTTGAGGGACCGCCATTCAAGTTCAAGTTTACAATAAGTGTGAGTTTAAGTTTAGATGTGGCTCTGTTAAACTGTACAGCAAGTTGACTAAAAGCTCTCCAGCATGCTTGCGGTTCTTGTCACAACTGTCTGTTATAACAAAAGTTCTTCACTTCCCCTTTTGAGGCACAGTGGTGTCAAGTGGCTTTCTTAAACCCATGTATGAGTATAACTGGCGGCTTGTCTCAGGCCAAGAAAACTGATATAAATGATTGGTTAAGAAGAAAACCTGAAACACTTTTTCCAATTTTTTTGGCTCTTCATCCTCTTCCATAACTTAAGTAGGGTGTTTCATTAGCCCTTTCGGTGCTTTCTGAGCTCTACTTCCCAGTGCTGACATATGTAGAATTTGTTAATACTCTTCAGGGTGCTTGATTCAAGAAATGTGGTGGTGTGAATTTTCCAATCTACTTAAGAGTGCTCAAATCTAAAATCCGAGGGCAGCTTGGAAAGGCTGAGTGTAGATGTTTGAAAATGTAACTGATTTCTAGGAGGAATGGGGATGTAACTTCTGTGATCAGTTTTCTGTTTCTACATTCCTTTTTCACTTTTTTGTTTCTTATTCTACTAGTTAAAATTTCTTTATGTAAATGAAACAAAGCCTGGAACTACCACAATTAAGACATTGTTGCTTGAGGCCAAAGAAAATGAAAAGCCAAAAGCTTCTGCAGCTGTTTCTGATGGCAGAAGACATGACTATTGCAGAGATACTGGATATTATTGCAGTAGTAAATTCAAAATGTTTACTCCTTTATTTTTAAAAACACAGTTGTAGGCCTTCTATTAAGTGTGTGCCTTGTAGTCTTCATACACTGACTTTAGCAAAGATTCCATTCCAGTTCTAGAAAAGGAATTGTTTTGAGCCCTGCAATCCAATGCAATGATGTAGTTGCCTAATATATTTCTGAACTTAAGTTGATACTTGCATTTTGCTAAGCTGGTTCTCTTGGAACTCCAAGTCTGAGTTGCTTACCAGTGCTGCTTAGACTGGTATATGATGTGGTCTTCCTTTTAAAGTGATATTTGCATTGGGATTCTGGTACAGGCTGTATGTGGTTTAGATTAGAGCTTTGAGATATCAGGAAAAAAAAAGTATAGTTAAAGAATGTAGGTTAGAACCTGCCTTTCATAATACTAAAAATAGTTTCCCAAATCTCTTTTCATGGGAGCTTTGGCCTCATTGTGATGCTTCCCTATTTAACGCGTGTTTTCTAGTTAGCATGGTTTGAATAGTCTCCTACTTGTAAATAGTCTATTTGGGGGAACATGCATCAGTCTTGCCAGGTTACTTCATAGAGCTACCACTAATGCAGTCTCCCAGAAGTAGAATTCCAGTAAAATAGTAACTTACTCTTCATGCAAGTGTTTTTTACAATCAGAAGGATAAAGTACTCTTTCTGTGTATAAAACTTACTTGCTCAATGAAGCAAGAGTCAAAATCTGGCGAATGTTGAGGAAGAATTCAGTGACCAGAGGGGAAGAATCCCATGTTTGCATCTAGGCTGCAGCTGAGGGTTTTTTCCTACCTGTCCCTGAAACTGGGTACTCATTCACCTGGTATTGGGCTAAGTTGTTTGACCTACCTCAGTATTGATATCACAGTTTCTTCCCTGGACTGTTCTTGATCCCAATGATCCTCTTCAAATAGAGGCTAGACCTGATCTGTAGCAATTCTCTACAGCAAGCATCTCCTATACAGCTAATTTATGGCTTGCATGTAAGAGATCTTCATTGTTACTGGATTATCTACTATGTGTAAAGGTTTGTTCTTGTTTTGTATGCTGATTCTTACTTTTTTCCTACAGGACCATACACGGTTTGTGAACTGCGTGAGGTTTTCCCCTGATGGGAACAGATTTGCTACAGCTAGTGCAGATGGCCAGGTAAAACCCAAGGAACTCCTTTTGTAGTGATTTTAGCATGAGAAGATTTTTCTTGTACATTTTAGGAATAGGATTAGTGTTGTAAAATCCATGTTGCTTCTTTTTTCATGCCAAGATATAAAGCTGCAATAACTGACATCAACCAGACTATTCTTACTCAGTTGGTTTTCCCCCATTCCATCTCCTTAGCATATTACTACTTACAGGTTATTTTGGCAGAAACCTTAGATTTTTCGATTATGTGTGTCCTTGTTATGATACTGAGAAGCCTAGCTGGAATACTGAGCTCATAGCAACCCAGCTCCATGTGGAGTCCCTGTTGATAAGGGCACATTCAACAGTGACACTTAACACAGGTAGCTCCTTCTAAGAAGGCAGATTCCCGTGTATGAAGCAGCTGCTATCACTGCAGGAGTAAAAAATGTACTGTCTTCCAGAATTTCAAATATCAGGATCCAATGTACAGAGTGGCTTAACTTGGTTATTTACAATCATCATCTCGTTTGTTTAGTCTTAAGTATTAAATGCAGGAATACTTGTGCCTTCTCTTCAAAAATCTAGTGTTTGATATACCTGCAAGTATGCCATGAAACAGAAGAATGATCTATGCAGCACAAGTAACAGTGTTTCAGTTCTTGATGCTTTTTCCCTTTAAGTTGTATTTCTGTGTGCTCTCTTAAGATTTTTGTCTATGATGGGAAGACTGGAGAGAAATTCTGTGCTCTTGGTGGAGGCAAAGCTCATGATGGAGGTATTTATGCTGTAAGTATCACTTCATTTGCAAATGGTCCGTACTATTTCATTACCAAGTTCATGGACTGTGAAGTGTTGCAATAATAAATGCATTTACTATCTTATGATGACATTTGTTTTTACAGATTAGTTGGAGCCCTGACAGTAGTCAGTTGCTTTCTGCTTCTGGAGATAAAACTGCTAAAATCTGGGATGTTGGTGCTAATTCTCTTGTCAATACTTTTAACATGGGATCAAATGTGTTGGATCAGCAGCTGGGTTGCTTGTGGCAGAAAGACCATTTACTGACTATCTCCCTGTCTGGCTATATCAATTATTTGGACAAGAACAATCCAAATAAACCTTTACGTGTCATAAAGGTAAGTTAAACTTCTGTTGTTGCAACAGTTTCTTCAATAAATGACCTGGTGGTTGAAGTTGTCTAGGTGGAATATTAACTATTGAAAAATGGTTTTGTAAATTAGCATTGCCAGACAAGCCCTGAGTGATTATTGCAAGTCAGGTGAAAGTTAAAATGTTATGTGCCTGATACTGTGCTTTGTGCAAATACACAGGCTGATTTTTTTTATTTCAGTTAAGGTTATCAACTGATCTTTCATAGCAGCTTTTAAGCATTCTTGAGATGAGAAATACAGCATAGACAAAACAAGACATCACTGCTGGTTTTCTATCAGAGCTAGTGTGTTGTGAACAAGGTGACTAGGGTTACTGTGCAAGTGAGCTTTAATTTTAGGATTTAAAGAGTTCGCTGACACAGCGCTCTCACGGGAACTTACATTTTTACACGAACTAGAAACAGATGTCCCAGATTCTTGCTATTGCTGTTATAATTCTGGAAGTTTCTCTGAGTACATGGCCATATTTAGTCCTCTTCCCTAAATCATAAAGTACCTGAAAAGCAAACTTTGAAAAGACCACAGAAGTATTTTGGCCCAGCTAGCTAATAAGGATATTCATGGTGCTTATTCCTTCTCTTCAAGGAGTAGTACATGGAAATAGCAATGTTACAACAGTGCAGTGCAATGACTGCACCATTACTGATTTGTATTCTGGGTGTTTTCTAATGATTCCCAATAAAATGTTATGTTATTTTCTGAATAACCTGTAATTCTTCTCAAATAAGTTTGATATACATATGTGTTAGATAAAAAATTATTATTTGTGTCCCATTATAATCAATAATTATTATTTGTGTCCCATTCACAGGGTCATAGTAAATCAATTCAGTGTCTTACAGTGCATAAAAATGGTGGAAAGTCCTATATTTACTCTGGAAGTAATGATGGTCATATTAATATCCTTTGAATAATAGTGACTTTTTTTTCTAGCCTTATAGTCTGAGAGAGGTCTTTATGAGGAGAAAAAAAGCCTTTGCCAAGGACAAAAACATGTTTATTGGACACAAGTGAATATTTTATTTTGCTTATTTTACTGGTTGCCTTTACATTTGCCTGCTAAATATAAGCCAGTTCTTAATTTCCGTTTGTCACTTATTTGTGGTAGGTAGATTGTTAGTATGGAGGAGTAAATATATAAATTAGCCTCTTAAAATTTTCCTTGTATTCTGTCATACGTGCAAAATACATGTTGTTGTCTCTTGCTGTTACATGTAGTATATGGGTAGATTTTTGGCATGTGCTGAAAGTCACGTATCTCGTTTTTCAGATGTTCAGGGTGAGAGAAATCATTGTTGACCTACCTCTGACCCATTAACATGCACTTCTCTTTACAATTGTGTTTTTCCCACCTGTATTAAGGTGTGTTTTTGAAGTTCTGTGACACATTGTGTTCTTTATTTGGAATCCCAAATCTCATCAGGCTTTCTTGCTACTGAAAAGAACTTGTACTTTTTTTGAGAGTCTATTACAGTCATGTTGGTTTCTAGAGGAAAACCCTGGGAATGCAGTGTAGTTCGCAAAGGACATATTAAAGGGTGAAGTTTGGGATGTGTTTGGCTACAAGACTGTTGGCTTTTTTCTTCAGCATTCTGAAGCTTATAAATAAAACTGCAGTCCTTTGTCCTGCCTGCTATTAAAATGGTGGCACATTGGCATAAACTATTAACAAAGATAGGACTTGTTTCTTTACAAACCTGTAGTATAGTGTTAATAGTTCAAACTGATGGTTACATATAACATCGGGGAAGGCCAGTGTTGCAGGACATGTAACTTTCATAGAGTGGTTTGAGTTGGAAGGGACCTTAAAGTTCCAAACCCCCTGCCATGGGCAGAAACACCTTCCCAGTCCCTGCCTTTGCCTCTGCATCTTGGGTGATGTGGCTGGAGCACTTGTTGGTGAAGACTGAGGTGAAAAAGTCATTGAGTACCTCAGCCTTCTCCATATCACGTAATCATGTCTTCTGTTTCCTTCCGGAGAGGACCTACGTTTTTCCTAGTCTTCCTTTTATCACTGATGTACTTACGGAAGATTTTCTTGTCCTAGACATACCTGGCCAGATTTAATTCTATCAGGTCTTTGCCCTTCCTAAACTGATCCCTGGCTGCTTGGACACTTTCTCTGTATTCCTCCCAGGTTACCTGTCCTTGCTTTCACCCTCTGTAAGTTTCCATTTTGTGTTTGAGTTTGTCCAGGAGCTCCTTGTTCATACACACAGGCTTCTTGGTGTTTTTACTTGACTTCTTTTTGTTAGTATGTATTGCTCCTGAGCTTGGAGGAGGTGATCCTTGAATATTAACCAGCTTTCTTGGGCCCCCCTTCCCTCCAGACATTTATCCCATGGTACTCTGTCAAGCAGATCCCTGAAGAGGCCAAAGTCTGCTCTCCCAAAGTGCAGGGTAGCGAGCTTGCTGTGCACCCTTTTTGTTGCTCTAAAGATCTTGAACTCCACTGTTTCCTGGTCACTGCAACCAAAGCTGCCCTTGAGCTTCACACTCCCCTCTAGCCCCTCCTTGTTGATTAGAACAAGGTCCAGCATAGCACCTCTCCTCTGTCACAGGACCAGGACTTGTGAACATGCTGTCTGACTATAGAGGGCTTCATCTGCTTGGTCTTCCTTGTCAGGGGGTCTGTAGCAGACCCCCACTATAATGTGTCCTGTCCCTGCCTTCCCCTTAATCCTGACCCACAAGCTCTCGGTCGGCTCCTCACCCATCCCCAGACAGAGCTCCATGCACTCCAGCTAGTCACTGACAGAGGGAAACCCCCTCGTCTCCCCTGCCTGTCCTTCCTGATGAGCCTGTATCCTTCCATTTCAACACTCCAGTCAGAGGAGCCGTCCTACCACATCTCTTCGATGCCAGTGAGATTGTAGCCCTGCAGTCATGCGCACGTCTTTAACTCCTTTATTCCCCATGCTACGTCCATTTGCACAGAGGCATTTCAGTTGGGTCCCTGATGAAGCTGACTTACTGGCTAGAATTCCTTTGTGCTGCTCTTCCCATGCTCTCCTGCTGACCTGTGACCCCCCTCCAGGCTCTGGGCATCTGTTGCTGGCATTGGCATCAAGCTGGTAGGAGTGGGATGGATTGAGGTTCCCCAGCAACTTTAGTTTAAAGCTCTCTTCACCAGCTTGGCAAGGGTGACCAAAGATGCTCTTCCCCTTCTCTGACAGATGGACCCCATCAGCCCCCAGCAGACGAGGTTCCTCAAAGTGAGTCTCATGGTCTAAGTAGCCAAACTCCTGGCTGTGGCACCAGCCCCGTAACCAACTGTTGATGTGCCAGACCTGACTGGCCCTTTCAAACCCCTTCCCTTTGAACAGGAGAACTGATGAAAAATTGCCTGCGCTCCAGAGTCCCTTACCACGGTTCCCAGAGCCCTGTAGTCCTTGATACTCTTCAGACTGCTCCTGGTTGTATCACTGGTGCCCACCTGAAACAACAGCAGTGGATAATGGTATAACTATGTAGCAACTATAATTCTTTAAAAAGTTATTTCCTCTCTCAGACCTAATGCTCATTGTTCCAGTATTTGCTACTGTTTGTGATAGGTCATTTCTTCATTACAGAACATCAGAGGCTCCAGTAATAAATATTTTGAAGGTTTGAGGTTGTTTGAACCCTGGTACAGGTTGCCCAGGGAGCTTATAGAGTGTCCATCTCTAGAGTTACTCAAAACCCAACAGAATGGGTAGCCTGTTGTAGCTGATGGTGATTTGAGCATCAGGTTGGACCAATCTCGGGAGCTCCCCTCTAACCTTAGCTGTTCTGTCAGTTATTTAACTTTTTAAGATGCTGTATCTGACTGCACCAATAGCTTCAAATGTTCCTTAATTCTATTGTGCACATTACTGGGATTCTGAAACTGGAGAGAATGATGGCTTTTCTGGGAAAGGCCATACAAACCAGGTTTCTAGAATGGCAGTGGATGAAATGGATCAGCTGGTCACCTGCAGTATGGATGATACTGTGCGCTATACCAACCTCAGCAAGAGGGACTACAGGTTAGTTAAAATGTTGCCTTTTATTGTAGTATTGCAGCCCTAATTATTTTACAGCAAGAATTTTGTTGATTTATATGGTAAAGAATTTTATGCTGCAATTTATTCGAGTTTTAAGTTACCATGGGAACTGTAGAAATAATTGCTGTACCAACCTTGCTTTTTTCTGTGACAAAAAGAAATGCATCCCAGACTTCTCAATTTGTCTCATCCCTTCCACAGGTTAGATAGAGATCTGCCTTGTATTGGGTGGCTTAGGGGGCTGTGGGAAGGGTGACTGTTCTATGATCAGAAATACCCAGGAATATTGGTAATAAATGTGGTTAGGAGGGATGTGACACAGCTGTTTCTTCATAGAAACCACAATCAAAGCAAAAAACTTTAAGGAATCCTGTTAAGATCACCTAGTTTGTTTAAATAATTAAACTCTAATGTAGTAACACAGACTTTCACTTTGAAGGTGTACTACCTGATTAAGATACTAATGGTTTAAACAGTAAACAGGAGGAAACTTTTCATATTTAAAAAACAACTGTGCATGTTCTTGGTCATTAATGGGTGATTATTTGATTAGGCAAATTTTTTTCTGCTTTGTCTCTTCCTGCTTCTCCACCTTTGCACACCTTCCTCCAGTGGCCAGGATGCTGTGAAAATGGATGTTCAACCAAAATGTTTAGCTGTGGGTCCTGGTGGTTATACTGTAGTTCTATGCATTGGACAAGTGAGTATTAACTTGTGGATTATCAACACAAATGCTCTGTTAATAATGCCATGTGTGGTAACATGATGGTTTCTGACAAACCTATTTAGTGTGGGATCGCCTTCACATCTGCAGAATTTCCTAATACGAGCTGTGGGGAACATAATTAAGCAGGATACGTGATAGGGTTATCTTTTTACATCCTGTAACAATTTGACAGTCTTATGTATAGATTTAAATTTCACATGGTCCCTTGTGTGGATTCATTTGACTTTGTTATCAGTACAGCTCTGTGCTGGAAGGCTACACCAATCTGAATCATGCTCTTGCCTGATCTGTTCAGTGATGTGATTTTGGAGAAAGGATGTCTTGCTCTTGCTGGGTTTTTTTTCAGTAGTAGTTCAGATCATGCAAAACCAGAAGGATTGCACCAGGGCTACCCTGGATCAAAACATGCTTAACTTCTAATGATTTATGCCTTCCGTGTGGATGCCGGTTTTATGCTTGGGACTTTCAGTAGTGTTGTCCAGACTTTTTCCATGTGAGTTGTAATTCCAGTTGTCCATAGTATAGAACTGGTTAGGAAATAGCCCCTAAAATTCAACACTGTAGTATTAATTTGCTACTAATTTTGTCCTCGTTCTCTTCCTTTAACAGTGAATCAGGAAGGTAGTGAGCAGTGCTAAAAAACCTGTTTTGTCCATGTTTGTTTCATGTTCAAACCAAGTGAGGTGAAGCTGAAGGCAGACCACGCCCTACACTGTCTAATTTAGAGCACATAAGTACTCCAGTACAGCAGATTAGTTAGTCACTGTGCAGAGGCATTTTTTTTAAAAGAGTAAAACTGTTTCCTTAAAATCAGAATATAGTAAACTTCTGAGCAACTGGAGTGGATTTCATTTATGACTAAGCAATGTGGCTTAGTCATAGTTTTGTATTAGGCACTTTGAAGAAGGGTCTTAGTTTCTGGTTTTCTATTTACAGATTGTCTTGATGAAAGATAAGAAAAAATGTTTTGCAATTGATGACCTTGGCTATGAGCCAGAAGCTGTAGCCATTCACCCTGGAGGAGGTACAGCAGCAGTGGGAGGAGCGGTAAGGTTGCACTTGCTAAAACTGTACTACTTTGAACAGTGGAACTATTAACAGAAGCATTTAAGTGTGTTGAGAAGTAATTGTAACACTACTGTTGTTAAAAACTGCCATAAGTAAGCTATGTGTAATTGGTATTCCTGGACTTCCAGTCCCCAGGTTCTCCCACCATTGTGGGAGAGTAGACCTAATGTCTATTTCATTTTTTTGTCTTGTATTTACTGGTTTTAAATGTCATTGTTTTTACCCGATGTATGCTTGAAGTAGGCAAATTCTAGAAATCGTGTCTGTATTCTAGACTTGATGTACTGTAGTCAGCATAAAGACAGGTTCTTTAGGCTGTTTCTTAATATAAGTGCTACCAGAGAGAATTGATGCAAAAAGTTCAAGAAACTCCGTAAGCCTTCCTCTTTCTATTGTAAAGTGATTTTTATACCCCCCCCTTCTTCATTATTAATTTGCAGGATGGGAATGTCCATTTGTATTCAATCCAAGGAACCTCTTTGAAAAATGATAATAAATCTTTGGAAGCTAAAGGTCCTGTTACTGACCTGGCATATTCTCACGATGGTGCCTTTCTCGCAGTCTGTGATGCAAACAAAGTTGTCACTGTCTTTAGTGTCACTGATGGCTATGCGGTAAGAGTTGTATCAGGAGTTTTCTTTGTTTTTAAACAAACTGACTTGTATCTCATGTCTAAATCTGTTGTGGTGAAATAGAGTGTTGCTGGTGAGACTTTAATTGTTGTATATTTGGTGGTGTTGTGACTGTCTGTTTATCTGGTAGTTTGAGTGTTGCTTTTCACAGCAGCCTATGTGACAACTCCAGTTCATAAGAATAGGTGAGGAAATGCACAGCATAGGTTGGCTACTGGAAAAACACTTAAACCCATCTAGTAACAAACACATAGTTAAATGGGGGAGGGGTTGGATTTCCAGTGACTAGCAGCAGTTAAATACAAAAGATTACAAAGTATGCAGGTTCCTTACTGGTGTCAGCTGAATCACTAGTGTGTTGGGGTTTTTTTTAAAGGAAAAAAAGTCAGCAAAATACATGCAGGCTTGGTAGAGAATTTGTGTGCGTTTTTGTGAAGTGGACAAGAATGCAGGCTCAGTTTTGTGCAATACAATAAAAATTAAGTAAAAAAAGCAGACTTGCAATAAAACTATGCTGCCTGTGGCACACAGTTCCATGGTAAGAACTAAGCAATGAAAGGGATACATCAGGGCAGGGAATCTTTCTTTATCCTTCAATCTAGTGTCTTTTAACCAAGAACCAAAAAATGGGCAAGTTGCACTTTTCAGCTGAGCAGTCAGTATGTGTATCAGCCTGTAAAGTCATTAAGCTTTGACTGAAACCACACTGAAGTTAAAAATGCAGTATGGCATTCTGCAAAAACGTTTCATTTTCCAAGTAAAAATTGAAAGCATGTTGCTTTTAGAAACATCTGTGGGGTTATTCTAAAAAGCTTCTAAGCAAGAAGTGATGAGTAGCATATGCACTTTAATGATCCAGCCTGATTCATAGAAAAAGTCTCAGCGATTTTTACAAAAGATTTGGATTTTACTGGCCTGATAAGTGTTTAAATAAATAGCATAAAATGAAACCACCACTTGGTTTATTTAGGGCATCCATCTGTACCAAAGATGTACATTGTCTGGAGTTTTGCAGTAGCTTATTGTGATGCTACACATTAAAAGCCAGCGATTTCCTGAAATAGCTTAAATTAATGAAATAATACTGTATCTCTAACTTTCAAATAGGAACATAATGTTTTTTATGGACACCATGCAAAAATTGTTTGTATTGCCTGGTCACCAGACAATGAACACTTTGCTTCTGGAGGCATGGACATGATGGTATATGTTTGGACTGTAAGTGATCCAGAGACCAGAGTCAAGATACCAGGTATATTTCCTACAAAATCTTACTTTTGAAAGTTGCTAGTAGTTCTTGAAATCCAACACAGTACCTGTTTTCTAGAACTGATGGTAGCAGGCTTTGAATATTTCCAAACTAATTAAGCCTTTATGTTAATGTCCGTCTAGCTGCAATAGCCAGAACTCTTCTGTTATGTTATTTTGTAGTCACTTTTAAAATAACAGTACTGGTATTTAATACAGCTGGAAATCACATTTGGAATATGTGTTATTTTGTCAACCTAACGTTCCTAAGTATTTCTGTTGTTTTGCACTACTATACAGATGCTCACAGACTACATCATGTAAGTGGCCTGGCATGGTTGGATGAACATACTCTGGTAACAACATCCCATGATGCTTCTGTCAAAGAGTGGTCTATCTCCTACAATTGAAATAAGCCCTCTCTTTGGAAGGACCTAATCAGGGACTAGAACTACTGCAGTGGAACATAGCATTTCTCTTAAAGAATCTGTATTGGCCTCTGGGTCTGCTATCATATCCTCATATCTTTACAGGGTGTTCATATCTGTAATTAAATGTACTTTGAAAGCTTTAGCCAGTAACAGTTTGCACATGAAAAGCACTTAAATTATGTCTGGAGCTTAACCTTTGTGCTGAACATTCCAGAGGCAACAGCCGATCGAGTTGGTGTGAAAGATTCAGGCGTGAAAGATTCAAACTCAATCAGTTGTTCTTTTCTAACCAAGAAACATGAGACTGTACAGCATGAGAGTAATACTTCTCATTTTTTCTAATTACAGAACATTTCTGTACTAACGGTCATAGTAAGAGTATCTAGTAGTGATCTGAAACCAATCAAGCTGTGTGCAGCTACTGTATATTGCTTTGCTTCTCTGTACTGCACCAAACTGTTGCCTCAGATTTTCTCCTCCAGATAACAAAATGGGGTACATACATAATAAACTTTTTATGTATTTCATGTCAAAGCTTTGTGGTTTATTTTAAGGTGGAAGTGTGGGGTTTTGATGTATTTACTGTTGTGGGTATAATGTTTACAAATAATCGTTGTGGCAACTTCTTGCTTCAGAAACACATTTGTTTGTTACTTTCATGAATTAAGAATGTCTGGTCATTTCAATGTCAGATAATTATTTCTGTTTCAAAGATTAAAGATATTTTCTGTTTGAAGGAGGAGAAGCATGTTGTTGTTTTAAAAAAAAAATGCAGTACTTCTACCTTTTTGAAAATACAGGAATTAAAGTGAAGCATTGTTATGACTTGAAGTGATTTTTGAGAAGAAAGTGTTTGCTGAGTAAGTTTTATGCCTTTGCATGTGCAGAACACTTGTATGGAAGCTGTTATCTAATGTGAACAGATCACAATCTTGTGTTTAGTTTCCTTCTCACGCCCTACAACACATTTAAGTGATTTGAAGCTAGCAGTCCAACAAGGGTGGAGGAGAACACTGATGCAAAGTAGTAGGAAGATTTGTTATCTCTAGTGGCCAAAAGCAGTTGCTGTTGGAAGACTTTAAAAAAAAATTTTTCTCTGCTAAGTCTTTACCACCTCCCCTCCAGTGCTCTTTGGTTTTTATTAAGCTTTCCTTTGTGTGGACTTGTGTGTTGTTTTTTTATGAATCATATTTCTAATGACACTAATTATACAGCAAATAAAACGCTTTTGCTGCTTCTCATACTGTGGACCATTGCTCAATTGCTGAAAAAATGCCTGTCAGATGTGACTTGGTGAAGCATCTTATTAAAAGGAAAAATGTTGATTTCTTAGGAGTAGCAGTCAGATGTCTTCTGACATGCAGACTACATATATATTAGAACAGTTAACATAGGTTTCACTTAAGAAACAGAATATTTTGCATCATGGTTTCTTTGTGCTTATGACATCTCTCCATTAGCAGTTTTGCATGTCTGTTCATTAATGATGCAAGGAGAAGTTTTGGAAAAGGGCACGTTTGAAATTAGGCATAAGATCCAAATGAACAAGATTTTTCAGTGTCTATCCCCTAAAACTTGTCCTGCTATTGCTGCTTGTGCTAGCCCCTGTGCAATACATCCATTGTTCTTCAAGTCTGGAAGAGTTGCTATTGTATCTGCTCAGTGGGTTCCTGTTGTAGTTGAATCCCTGTTATTTAATGATAAGGGGGGGGGGGAGTGAAGTTACGCAGATGTCTCTGGGCAAAGAACATAATTCACTGGCAAATACTTTCTGTAAGGAATGGGCCTGCTAGTGAAATGTGGGGTTTGAGGGAATTGGCATAATTTCGTAAAGCCTCCTACTACCTCAAGTGCATTCTTTCCTGCACATCAGAGCTTCTGCACCATGTCTGAAAGGTGATATGTAGGATGAGGTATTTTTCGATTCCTGGAAGACCTGTAGTACTGCTCATGCGGAACATCCATTAGCTAGAAACCTTGTATTTAGACTTATGTTTAAATGCCTGCCTGTGGGGGTGGTTGCTCGTGCTTCAGCTACCGTTGCACTTGTTCATTGCCATATGGCCTGAGCCTCTAATTCCTTAAGGACTAATACGGTCTTTGTAGCGGGATACCAAATCCTGACTACAAAACTGAAAAGATACTCTTCTGTTGGACCCAGTGTTGATTGATGCAGATCACAAACTGACCCGAAGGAGCCCAATTGTACGGTTCTGAATCAGATCCCTACATTACTTGTATTTGCCCCAGACTGAAAAAGCCTCACACTAAACTCAAAAGTCAAGAAATAGCGATAGGGCAGGAGCACCTAGCTGCAGCATGACTCTTGCTTTCTAATCTCAGTTGCACAAACCACCACAAAGGTGGGGTTTCTTTCACTGGTAACTTAAGCCACGTGTATCATGTTTTAAAGTTTTTTTTCTAAAGGGGAAACAAATACTGAACTCTGACTTGGCTGTATAAAGGGAACGACCCTTTCTAAAGCAAATGCAGACCTTTCAGGAGATAGCTGTGTGGAAGTAGAGCATTGCTGAGTTGAAGCTTTATCCTCAACAGCTAGACTGTCAGCCTTTGCAAAACAATGGGAGAGGCATTCACAGTCAGAGTGACTGAAATGTGTGTGTAGGAATGGAAGACATTCTCTCCATTGGACAAATTGTGTTTGTTCAAGCTATCACTTTTCTTTCCCATTTTCTGAAAGGCCTGTTCTGCTTGTTTTGAGAGAGGGTGTAGAGATGGCAGCTGATGCTGGGCTGCTCTTGCAGCAAGCTATTGACCCCATGGTCTGCTCTGGAATAGAGAAAAAGGCAGGAATAGACTGGGTGGATGGACATGAGGGCCTGACTTCAGTGATCCCCAAATTCTGTTATTCAGCAGTAGTGTACAGATTGTAGTGACTACAAAAGGAAATCTGTGAGATACTTGACATGAAGTTAGGCTGCAAGTGGAAATGAAAATTAAAAAAACAAAACCAAACCCTTAGGTGTTGCTATATTAAGAGTTGTGAATAGTTCAAGGCTAGTTCAAGCCCTGCCCAAATACGGCCCCTCAAGCCCCAATTACTCTTAAAGGTTTCTGTTTTAAGCATGAATGTGCTTTTGAGCTCTAGCTGGCAGTTACTGGAAAGCAGGTTTCACTTCACCATGACTGGCAGCTTGCCTGCTTTACAGTGAAAATCTTAACTTAATTAGGCCAGGGATAGATCTGGAGAATTAACATGACCAGCACTTCCTCACAAGGCTGTGTTGCAGGCATTCTCCCCTCCCCCTTTAACAACGTGATTTAATCCCAGTTGCCTGTTCCATTTCTGCCACGCTTGTACAGAACATTGGCCTTTCAAGAAGCTGGTCTATACCATCAGCCAGAAACTAACAGCAGCTGTTCTGTGGAATATCATCAGCAAATCCTAAATCAGATCTTTAATTGGCAATGGGTAAATGGAAAGATAAAGGATATCATAGCTGCATTTGGAGATGGAAGTTGTTTGGTTGGTAGAAAGTTGGACACATGATAGAATTATGGATAGACCCACAGCAGATGTTCTGGCATCTTTGTTCATCTGCTAGATGCTTTTGCTCTTAACCATTATCGTTTCTCAGAGCGTAACTGCCTGAAAATCTTATTTATATATATTTTTTTAAGCAAATTGCCAAAGCTGTGGGATCTTCCAAGCTAGAACTGAATTTTTTGAAGCAAATTTCTAAGCAGAGAATCCAAGAATTTCTCCTATTGCATGTGTTACTATGTCACTGCAGATAAGTATTTTGTGGTTGTGGCACAAAGAGGGATTTGCTGATCAAACCTTTTCCCTATGATAAATTAGCCATGGCCATCTCTGTGATGAAGGTGTACTGAGGAGGAAAAGGTGCCTGCCTTGTGCCCAGGAGCAGAATGAGGCACTTAACCTGTCTGAGCTGAGAACAAGTCACAGGTTCTCATATATACAGTAGATGCTTGTGCTAAGAGTGCAAAGCTCCCTGGAGAAGCTTGGGAATAAAGCTAATTGGTGAAAGAGTCATAGAATAACAAGTTGGAAGGAACCCATATAGATATCAAGTCCAACTCCCTGCACTTCTCAGGGCTACCTAAAACAAATATGACTAAGAGCATCGTCCAGGTGCTCCTTTGAACTCTGATAGGCTTGGGGCCATGACCACTTCCTTGGGGAGCCTGTTCCAGTGGCCAAGCACCCTCTCAGTGAAGAACCTTTTCCTAATGCCCAATATGAGTTTCCCCTGATGCAGTTTCATTCCATTTCTGTGTGTCCTATGGCTGGTCACCAGAGAGAGAAGATCAGCACCTTCCCCTCAGCTGCTTCCTCCCCCCCACCAGGAAGTTACAGACTGCGATGAAAAAATGCATGTCTTGCATACTAAAGGCAGTTCCTTTGAAATACTAGTATTTTTACTGACAAGAATGAAATCAGTGACACTAATTCATAGACACATTACTGGAAGGTACCCTGAAGATCCCCTTCATCCCTCCAACTAGTCTCATCTCATGTATGAAGTAGGGCTATGTGCAATACTAGACCAGGTCAAGTGTGTTTTTCTAGCCAAGCCTCAGAAAACTTACAAGAACGGACATTACACAGCCTCTTTGATCTGTTCCAGTCAAATTTTTCCTAATGTAACCTGAGACTCTGAAGCTATATTGTGTGGCCACTGTCCCTTGTTTACTAGCAGAAGGAGGTTGAACACTAGGGCCTTGGTATTGTCCCCCTGGAATACTTTCTCTGTTTCTCCAACTGCTGGCCACCAGCTGGATGTTAAATTGTTGATTGCTGCTCTCTCAGCCCGGTGGTCCATTCCTCCAGCCCACATACTTGAGCATCAAAGGGAGACTGCTGTGGGAGGAGGTGTCTGAAGTCCGGATGTGCTGCATTATGTCCTTCACCTCATCTGCATTGCTGTCAGTGGTGAAACCAGTGGTTAAGTGTGATTTGCCTGTGGCAAGGCTTCGCTGGCTATTCCTTTGTCCTGCAAGTATTTAGGATTGAATTCCAATGGGAAGTGCTCCTTCAGCCCTCTAGGGACTACAGTAGAAGCAACTAGCCCCTGTTCCCTGGGTCTTCCTTTTATTCAAAGTTGCAGCACCATGTTGAGTACCTCAGCCTTTTTCCAGTCACTGAGGCCCTCCCATGCTATGGGTGATAGGTAACTATCTCATAATCACATCGGCCAACTATTTCAGCAGCTCTGGGTGGGTCCCGTCACAGCCCTATGGAGTTGAATGCATGGTGATTTTGGGTAGACCGTAACGTTGGAATGCCACCTGATGGTCACCCCTCTCCAGAGCATGCTGGCACACACAGAGGTCTGGGAACAGACCTGTCTGTGAAAACCAAGGCCAAAAAGTGTTGACTACTTGAGTTTTTTTCTATCACCTGGTGCCAGGTTATTTCCCCCATTTAACAAGAAGTCCCCACTTTTCCTGGAAAATTCAAGGGGAATTGTGTGCTGTTATAAATGTCTGAAGCACTGCTGTGTTTCTCTATTAAAGACAGTAGAAGAAACTTTATTTTTTGTGGCCTCATTGCCTGGGACTTCCAGGAAGTATATAGTTTGAGCCACATGCCTCACTTTCAAACTAATTCTGACCTTGCCATCTTTATTTCTGAAATATTCAATCATATTGGTGTAACAATTACATCCTGATGAAAGGAGATTTGTAGATGGCTGTAGGTGCATTAAATTCTACAGTCCATGGTTCGTACTTGCTCTCTATAAGCCAAGCTGAGACACACACACAAAATACAAGCTAGGCTGAGCTGTTTTCTTTTCCCATTCTATAGGTTAGCTGGCAGCTAATTATACTGCCTATGTAACCATGAGCATCTGCAGCAGGGTTATTTACTGTTGATTCAGACCAGCCAGCTTGTGCTGTGGGCAGTCAGCCCTTATATGTCTGTGAGTTAAACTGGTCAGTTCTGATTTCCCTTAGAGAAAGATAAAAGTTTGAAGCGTGGTTTATCCCTGACACCAAAAGTGATTTCTTCTTGGATACCCAGTAATGTTTGTCATTCCCGATTGCCTTGTCTGCATGATTGCCAGCAAGTCTGTTCCACATGAACAAATGAGTCATCTGTATTTAGCAACTCCTGAAAACATGGCTTACCAACATTATTCAGGCTGGGTTGTCAGAGGATCTGACTACCTGAGAGTTGCTTAACATGTCAGCCAGGTCTCAGTGTTTGCCTGTTGATTTGCTTTGCTCTGTAAAGCTTGTAAGCATTAAAATGGGGAGGGGGAAGTCTCCTCAGGGTAACTAGGGGTGAATATTTAATGTGAATATTTATTAATTATTTATTATTATGTTAATAAATATTAACAGGTGTCTACGCTGTGATTCACATGCTCTGAAGACAGGCCAGAAATGACACAGATTTCTGCGCTGGCATTTTAACCTTTGTTTCCTGTAGCCTGTTGCCTATATGCAGCCTGCAACCTGTGCGTGGCCTATACTGCCCTTGGGGGCTTGCTGCGTGCGTTGCCTCCGAAGGTCCATCATACAGCCGCTGACCTGCAGAGGGGCAGCACGGGCTTGCTAATGCTTTGCTAGGGTCTCAGTATCACTGTTGGTGCAGAAACTCTAGAGGTGGCGATTGCACCCAGGTACGACCCCAGAAGGCAGAGGAGTGGTTTCAGGATGAGGAGACTGTGTGGGGAAGTAACTGCAGCCAAATAAGTTAAAGTTTAAGGTACTTAAGAGTCTTTCTACATATCTCTCAACAGCATCTATTTGTAGGTGGAAAACAGTCCATTCTGCTGAGTATTTTTGATAATCTTAATGGAGAATCCACTTCCAAGCAGTTAAAGAACAAATCTTCAGTTAGTGCAACAGACTAAGCTGTGCCTCAGTTTACAAGTACAGAAACACCTGCATCATATAAAAACATCAAACAGAAATATCAAGGGGTTAAGAACACACCTAATCAGAACATACACGTCTATATTTGATGCTTTTTAGACATTAAGAGTGAAAATGATTCTTATAAATGTTAAAAAAATGGCTAACTAGTAGTTACATCTTTGGGGCCAGTAGTTACCACATCCTGGGACACGGTTTAGTCCCCAGCACTACCCTGTGCGAAGGGGAATGATATTTATTAGTATTAGAAGTCATAAAGGGTTAGAGAACACTGTTGTAGTTACATGTAGTAATGTTGTGCGTGTATTCCTTGGAGTGTGGATGCAGCGCGGCCGCGTTGGCCGGCGGGGCACGCCGTGCCGCTGTGCCCGGGACCTGCCGGGCCGGGCTCCGGCACCAGGTGGCAGAGCAGCACCGCCAGCGACACCTCCCACGGCGGCTTTCCCCACCTTCTCAGCTCGTCGCCCCATCCAGACTGACACGTGGATGAAATGATTTCTGTTTCGGAGATGCTTTACCCGTTCCCGTGTGGGATTCAGCCCGGCGGACCCTGCTCGCTTCTGCCGCTGCTCCTTTACGCCGCGCTGCCCCGAGCGAGGGCCCGCGGAGCAGGGCAGGGTGTCTAACCGGGAAGAAGACTGACAAGGAGTTGACAGCCAGCACACCATGTCAGATCAGCATATTGCCGTGCAGCAAAGACAGTTCTTTCTATCACTTACCATATAGAAAGGTACCAGGGCCACCAAGGGGGCTGTAACTTAAATAGGTAAAAAGAAATGATGAAAAGGTGGGTAATATCACAAATATGCACTTATAAATTTTTACTATATTTATATGCCTATGTTTAAGGGCAAGTTTGTAACAATCTTTCCTTACAACAGGCGAGAAAGTGATGCCTGATCAAACGTGACTCAAAGAGAAGATGATGAGCGTTCAGTTTGCAGGGCAGGAGAGAGGAGATGAAGGGAGAAGAGGCATGCACTGGAGCTCTGGCACCTGTGGTCACTGTAGGGGTTGAACAACGCTAAGAGAATCAGTGAGATGTTTGATCAGTTAAAAAAAATTCAAACGGTGGAGTTTTGTGCGGTGACTTTGAGACTGAAACAAACTATGAACAAGTAAGCCCTTATTTATCAGGGGATCAGATCACATATGACTTACCAACAAACCAAGCTAAATCAATTCCTCTATTGTGGTCAGCATAACTTAACATAATGTCTAGGTTAACATACTCAGTGAGATCAGAAGTAAAATGTGCAGTGTATAACAAGGCAGCAAAATCAATTGTACAAAGAGCTGAAACCAGAGAGAAGTCACTGACCCTATCCTGATAACCATGAATGCAGAGAAAACGTCACAGCTGGACTGTGCAAGAGTCAATGACCAGCTGAGCCAACAAAGGTCTGATATGAAGGAAAGGTCTTTCAAGGTGGTTAGATTACACTCCTTAGCAGATGAGTGCTACTCAGTTTTGCAGGCAGCCTACTGCGGCTGACTGGTCTGGTCATGCTGCAGAGCCAGTCCTGCAGTGGCAACGTGGGCAGGGTCGCAAGGGCAACGAGGGGTGTGCCATCACCAGATTGCTCCAGGGACACAGGGATAGCACCTAACCCAAAAGACAACACTCCACCTGACTTAGGTCTCCTGGCAGCATAGCTGTCTTCAGGCTTCCTGGTGTAGTGAATATGCCAGAAAATCTCTGAAGCACAGCAATCCCACTGCACAGATGACTGACGAAATTGAGGCTTGCCCAGTGCTTGTCCAATATAGAAGTACCATTTAACCATTCTGGTTCTCTTTCTCGCAGACAGTCAGAGCTATCAATGTGGCAGGGCTTCCACATGCAGTAGTCTCCTTTGATAATATTGCCAACTCACCCTCTCCCATGCAGCACTGCTGGCAGGGCAATAGAGAGAGCCTGACCACCATGAGTGACTCCAGCCACCACCTCAGTGTCCTCCCAGAACAGTTCATCCTACTCCAAGAATACACATGGACCTACAGATCATCTCGGGCTGGAGGTCACCTCTCTCAGATGTAGCCTCTAGGCCTGTTCTTTATCTCCAGTCTCTTTTCAAAGACCCTTCTCATAAAAGCTTGTGACTCTGAGAAATCTCCTGTTCATTCATCTCTGACAGTGTTCAGGGGGACTCCTCTGTAGCTGGTTACAGGATATCAAAAAAGTAAATGAGACCAAGGCCCACACTAGATAAAAAGTGACTCAGAGACTCAGAGGGCATGACATTCTCAACTCAAAGAGCATGACCAGATGCCACGGTGGGCCATAGAGATGCTTGATTTGCATCTGTAGTGTGAACAAGGCTCAGTGCCAGAGTGGCTGGCGAACAGAAAGGACAAAGGTTGCCAACTGGCCCTGCCTGGCCCATGGCACCCTGGAGCCTGGGGAACAGGCTGGTGGGACGGCAGGGCTGTGCCTGCCCTCACCATGCCTGGGCACACTCGGTGGAGACACTGGGACAGCTGAAAGTGGGCACATGGGCTGGGAAGCCCCATGGGGAAAGCACCTGGGGAGAGAAGGAGACAGTCTTTCTGTGCATCCAGAGGACACTGTGTAGAGCTGGCTGGATTTGTTTACAAATCTTTTTCACCCCACCTTTCCCAGAAGATGGAATTTTCTTGATCTGAAAGTCTGTAGTTCAAATTTGTGTTAGAATCTAGAGTCAAACCTCTTTCCATGTGCCAGAATTGTGCATTTTAAGGAAGAAGTACAGAGTTGCATTTTTGAGTCAGGTTCCTGTCACAGCAACTGGGATCAGGGTACAGGTTTTGTATGATCTGAGTTTTGCATATTTTACCTGGCACTTCTGTTTTTCTAGAAACAATCACTGGAGTCTTGGGGGGGGG
>NW_020799098.1:13965119-13994933 GCF_003259725.1 Athene cunicularia | reverse complement strand
ACGGGACGACACACACCTATATCATCAACTGTTACCAGTTCCCACTATTTCAGCTGTTAATATTTTCAAGGGTTTTTTACTATTTCTTCTCAACTGTGGCCCATCTGCAGAGAACAGACATCATGGCACACCCATATTGACAAGTTGCTGAAAGAGTATTTTTTAATAGCAAGTGATAAAAACCTCCATTTTAGCCAGACAGATTGCTGTCTTCTCATCTCTTGATGAGGTTTCTGATACTGACAGTGATAAGAATCTGCTACTTTTTGTCAACCCTAGCCAGATCATGGCTTTTGATTAGTATGTTTGAAGAGGACCTCCCTAAGATCAGCCTTCCAGACCAAAACATCAAGCCTCTGCTTCTGAAGTGTTCCTGCTAGATGCCTGTTTTACCCCTTATTCAGATCAGGTGTGTGGTTGGACATCCAGGTGGCTGCTCTCCCATTCTGTGTGCTCCACCAAGAGAAACAAGATCTCATCAGCCAGCTCTTGCTTGCTCCCTCATGACTACTTTGGTTCCCAGAGGGTCTTAGCCTGTCATCACGAGGTCCTGCTAGACCTCTGGCAATGCTGTCCTGAGATACAAGCTACTTAATTTAAACTCTTTAGTTCATAGCATCTTCTTCTGTTCCTTTGGAGAAGTGTCTGAATGACCTGATCAATGCATTCTCTTCCACAAGGTAACAGATGGACAGCACAGATCACCCCATTTCTGTTCCAAAGGTAAGGAACTACCACCAGGTTTATGAAAGGAAAGCTTGAGATAAAGTACACGATGTGCTTTCACTGCTGATTTTTCCCAGATCCATGGAGAATTTAGTGGAATGCAGCACTGCTGGGCAGTTTATGAATATCATATTTATGGGCTAATCCTTTTTTAAACATATTTTCTTTCTGTCTGATGATATGTGGAAATTTAAGACTGGCTTTGAGCACTTATTTACAGAATGGTGAGCTTACTTTCCCAGGTATCATTGCCTTCAAGTCACTGTATCACCTTGGCATTAAACTAATATAAATATTAACCTCTGGGATACCTGCATTATACATTAAGCAACAATGCTGCAATACTGGGGTTTTGGATATAGACTGAAAATCACTTACTGAAATAAAATAAGTTCTGCCAAGTATTTTTAACTTTTTGGATATTTTTAAGGAAAAGAAAAGCAAGTTTGGGTAATGGGACCCTGTGTGTCAAATATCTCCTAGGAGTGGTTTTCTAAATAGTGACAGTTTCTGGTAAATATAACAGATATTCTGTTTGAATATGAATATATCTGTCTGTTTTGTCATTGGGTTGTGAAGTTCATAGTAAATCATTAAACTTTAGATTATTAGGTTATGATGGCGGCATAAAGAAAGGCTATATTTCTAAGAAGGATTAATATATAAATCATAATTGTCATAATTCAACTCACAGTGTTTTGATTTCTCTGTAGAAATTAGGATCTTAAAGAAATAGTCTCTTAATGAGATAAACTAAATTGTATCTTGGCTACTCTTTTAGGTGGAAGTCAATAGCTTAAAATTCTTCAGTTGTAAAATTCTTCTTTTTTATCATGACCTAGACAAGCCCTGTTATAACAACAAGGCACTTACCGGTATGTGTACTGTAACACAACTTTTTAAAAATTGGAATTCTATATCTAAAAACCTTCTTCCTGTATTTTTATATGGGTTTGTCCATTATTATGTAATGTACATGAAATATCTAGGTGACGTATTTTCATGAGCAGCAAGATGCCAGTGCAGTACATATTACTGAAAGTATGCAGGACTGGCTTGCACTATTTATTCATCTATTTAACTCCTTGTTTTGCTCTATTGTCTGTCTTTGTTTATTATTGTATTTTCACTTTCAATGGGAAGAGAGCCCAAATGTCCACCAGCAACCATATTGTGAGTATTTAGGGGGGACTGCTCTTTAGAGATATGCTGACAGTGTGCCCACCTCCCATTCACAGCACAAAAGGTCTCACTTCAGAGCGTTGTGATAGAAGAGGAGCCTGGAGTCACTCAACAATATTTCTCTCCTGAGTTACACGTCTGCCTCATGAGCATGACAGGACAGGTACTATGCCAGTATGATACTTCCCAAAAATTGTGTTCTGTGCAGTATAAGTGGTCATTCATCAGGTGCAATTGATGATATCCTGATGATTTAGTCAGGTATATTTGATTATGGAAAAGAGTTTTATCTTTGCATGCCATAAGCAGAACGATTTCCTGTTAACTATTCAACACTATCATGCAGTTTCCACATCCCTTTGCAGTCCATGCCATCATGTTACACATAAGATAACCCTACATAATAATAATTGCTACATGCCAGTAGATTTTACAGAAGAGCTGTACTTGATGTTATCTTGCTGTTACCTTATTTAACACAGTGCTTATACTTTTTTTTTCTCGTAAATTATATCATTTCTTTTCTTAGGCAAGAAGAGTCTTCCCCTGTCATTTATTACCTGAGAAGATGGTAATGTGTCATGCTAAAAAAATTGCTGAAGGAAACAATTCAGTCCACCCTTTCTGTGGGTTGTAGTTTGCTTCCCAGTGACCCCTGGTGAGACATCTCCCTGCATGGCTCTCATAACTCTCACCAAAGTTAAGGGTTTAAGGAACTATTAGATCATGAAATTTGTCCTGATGCATATCAAAGGCATTTAAATTTCACCCAGGAATGTCTTACTCGTTACATATTAAGTTTTCCGGTGATAAAACTACACTATTGTCTGGTTCTTAACAAGACTGAACCCTTGCTCTACCCCCAGAAGAAATACTATTTATTGCTCTCACCAGGCACAACAAGTCTGGAGGTCAAAGACCCTATGACTACATACGTACTGCAAAATAAAGCAGGGCCAGCTACATACTGCAAGATAAAGCAGGGTCAAAGTGAGAAAGATTACTCATCTCCACACCATGTGGATTTGGACCTCTCCTGAGTGTTAGGGTTTCTGGGCTCCTAAGACACAATTTTGTCTGTCTTCTGGACAGACAAAAACCATGCTACATAGTGATAGTCACTACAGTTCTTTAGGGTGCTGCCTCTACCTGTTATTTAGCAGCACACCCAAAGCTTGTAACTGTGTCAAGCAGCAGCTCTGATTTAGGGAGAAAGTGATTCTGGCTCAGATTAAGAATCAGTACATAAAAGGGATCTAGAGTCCCAAACCCAGAAAGAAGATCTGGCATGTTTTTTCACCCTGGCCTCAAGAACCCACAAAGAACCCATGCCTTCCTGAAAGACATATATGCAAGCTTCTTGTTGACTAAAGATTGATTTTCTTTGAATAGTAAGTTTTTTAAAATAAATTAAAAATGGGTGGTAACAGAATAATTCTGTCTTTTCTCCTTAGAAGCACCAACACCGAAGGACTAACCTACTTACATCACCAGAGATTCCTTGAGTCTGTAACAAACTGATAGGCAAGGAGCTATCAGGATGTAGAATACCCTGGGAGTCTAGAAAAAGCTGATTTCAGTCAAGTTATACTGACATAAAAACATGAAGGAACACAGTCATTGATCAAGCAAAAACACAGAGGCGACATTTCATTTGTTTCTGTTTCCTCATGCTCTTTTCACTGTGACTTTGCCACAGATGTTAAAACTACTTGACTTTTTACAATAATATTTCTTTTTTAATATGTATAATATCTATACAGAATCATAGAGTGGTTGAGGCTGGAAGGGAACCCTGGAGATCATCTTGCCCAACCTCCTTGATCAAGCCAGTTGCCCAGGACTGTGCCTAGGTCATGTCTAGACGTAACAGTATCATAAATATTTCCTCCTGACACTCACGAAGAACATTTAATTATAATTTCGACATTGGCTCTTTGTAAGATCAAACTTGTCTTTTTTGTCATCCCTAGCCAAGCTCTCTGAGTGTCTTTGAGTAAGACCAATAACTCCAACAGTGCTGATCTTGGGAGTTTGTGTACATCCTGATTCCATGTTAGAGACCCCAAACAGAATTTGTACCCATTTCTGGAGTATTGTTTGCTTTTTAAAATGATGTTCATAAAAATACTTTTAATTCTTTTGTCTGGGAAACCTATTTTGGAAATATGGACTAAGTCTATCATGGACAGTGGAGTGCCACTGTCACTATTATGAACACACCTTGAGCAGCCTTTAATAAAAATAATTATCTCATATAATGAGAAATAACTCCAGGAAGTTCTTCTCTAGAGAAAACTAGGTTCCTTATCCATGTATGCAGTTTATTTTTCACGTGTCTTGAAGATACACCAGCAGAGTACAACTTCAAGGTCTTATTTCTGAATGAGCAGCAACAGAAATCTGAAGTGAGAGAAAGACATGACATCTTTGAGCAGCCATGGCACAGCAAAGTTGAGATAAGTATTGAGGTGAAATATGTGGCAGCAATGCCAAGCTGGGTTATAGATTGAGAAGGGTCATTAATTTTGCAACAGAGGTGCCTTTCGCAGGTTGGTCAGGAGAGTATGTGTTAGCTTTAACCTATCCCAACTCCAGTACAGTAACCTTCAACTGCATGGAACTTATAACAGTAATGAACTGTTAAATAAAAAACATGAGTAAGAGCTGCAGTTTTTAAAAGTTGGACTTCTTGTCAGTAAACAAGAATTATGATTCTTGTACATTTTTTAGTACATCAGTATGTGTGCTGGGTTTGTGTGTGTGGTGGGGTTTTGGTAGCAGAGGAGGAGGCTACAGCAGTGGCCCCTGTGAGAAGCTTCTTGAAGCTCCCGCAGCTCCAAGTTGGACCCACCTCTAGCCAAGGCCAGGCCAGTTAGTGACAGTGGCTGTGCCTCTGCGATAATGTATTTGGGAAGGGGAATCTGAGAGAGGGAGCGGGATTTGTGAGGAGGAGTTATGAAGACACCTATGCAAGCACCAGGGTCAGTGAAAGAAAGGAGGAGGAATGTGAGGTGAGGTGTGCTGGAGCAGAAACACACCCCCCCGGCCCCCTGTCCCATGGTGAGACAGCAGGGCCACCCCCCCACCACCCATGGAGGTCCACGGTGGAGCAGATGCCCATCTGCAGCTGTGGAGGACCCCTCACTGGATCAGGTGGCTGCACTTAAAGGGGACTGGGACTCTGAGGGAGGAAGAAGCCCCTGCTGTTGTAGTTTGGCACTGGGAGGGCTGCAACACGCAGGGCTGGCCCACACCAGAGCAGCATGGGAACAGCTGCCTCCCGTGGGAAGGACTCATGTCAGAGAAAGTTCATGGAGGACTGTCTCCCATGAGAGGGGAGCCATATGGAGCAGAGGAAGAATTCAAGGAGTGCTCCCGCTGAGGAGGAAGGACCAGCAGGCTGACTGTACCCCTGCACCACTGAGGGGAAGGAGGTAAAGAAATCTTGAACAAAACTGAGCTTAGGAAGAAGGGAGGGATGGGGAAAGATGTTTTTAAGATGTGGTAACACTTCTGGCTGTCCTACTCTGTTGTTGTCAGTGTTTGAATTAAAGTGACGTTCTTTTTCTTCCTTTTATGAGCCTGCCTTTTTCCCCATTCATCCCCATGGATGAATCACCCCTCTCTATCCTAATCTTGGTTCCTGAGCCTTTTACTTTATTTTTCTCCTTCCCATTTCTGAAGGGGAAGGGGTGAGTGAATGGCTACATGGTGCTCAGTTACCCTCTGGGCTCAAACCATGACAGTATGTTACAACATTTTCCCTTATTACCATGATCAGTCAAGACTGTCCCTAGTAAGTTACATGGCAAGATGAAAAAGTTTGGAACAGTCCACTTCATTGCTTGTGCAATTAAATCCCACCCACTATAGCATTTTTGGTTCAACAATTAAGCTTTTGCTAAATTCTGCTGATGCCTTTACCTAGATATGTCTGAGGGATACCTACTCCACTTTTTGTTTTCCTTTTTAAAGAAAAATCAGTGCAAATCAACACAAATTTTGAGCCTTTTGAGGCAGAAGTGAAAAGGTCGTACCTTGTTACCATATAAGCTTCACCCTCTGTAATTGGCTGGACCCATCTTTGTGCTCTCACTTGGTGCTAATATATGGGATAGTATTGGAAAGCTGATGAGTTGCAGAGATTTTCTGCATTTTCCTAGCACAGGTGTTGAGCTTCTCCAGCAAAACATCTGGAGTCAGATGACCCTTTACCTCTGACTGAGACTGAAATGGCTGACACCTCTACAAAGGGACTCTGAACGCAAAGAAATATCCTCTCTGGACAAGAGGGATCTTTTGGAGGGATCTTTTAGTGCAAGCATCTGAAATGACTCTTTATTTTCTGCAGTCAAGCAACTGTTCCTATAAGAGTAAGCAAGGAATCATCTGAAACCTTCCTTCTTCTTTTCCATCTGAGCCAGTATGTGCTTTAGGGAGGGAGAGGAGATGTTTCTGGAAGCCCATGGAGAAAGCCAGGAGTCTGCAGAAATAAGCCTGTGCTTTACAGCATTTAAAGCATAAACATATATGCTTTTATGATAGCTAGACAGCTGTAAAACTCCATGAATAATTTGTATCAAACTAATTGTTAAGCTCAAATGGGCTCACAATTTTATTGTTTTCATCCTTGTTAATACCATCCTGGATTTTAAAGGTTCCACTTAACTGAGTTTAACAAAGATAAAGAGAATTCCAAACCTGCAGTTCATTGAGTTTCTTTCCAACTACTTTTCAAATTGTGCTGAAAAAGTGCATTTTATCTGAAATGTAAGCAATGGTGCAGAAGTCCATTATGTAATTGATGCCAGTAACACAATGTCCATTGATTTCAATGGGCCCAGGATTCATGTGAAGTAATCTGATTTTCATTAATCTGTATTTCATTATCTGTGGCAAATCATGGGATTGCAACCTGCCATCCTGTTGTTTTAGATGTTGTACTAATGCAAAAGATCTCTTAATTCTCTGTCTTTCTCTCTCCAGAAGCACACTTCATAACTACATATAAGATACAAATCTACTTAAAAGAGAACTCGATGTCGCATGCCTCAGTGCTCTAAATGACAGCCAGGCCCATGTTTACACCCAGGTAAAATCTTTACTGTCAGCAAACTCAGATTATATTTAACAAGTGCCACAAGTGCATTCAAGGTGAAAACTGGGGTCCAGTTCCAGTTATTTTGGAGCCTATATGTAACAAAAAAAAAATACTGTACTTCTTGCATCTCATTGCAGCTCCGCCCAGAGTGCCGCAGTGCCACGTCTGGCCAACTGAGCTGCCTCAGGTGCAAAAGGAGAAAGGCCACGTTGGTTCAGCAATCCCCTAAAGATGGAGAAGCAGACGGACAGGCCACCTGGTGTGCTTTGTGCTGTGCAGAGGTACCCAGGGAGACATCAGCGCCACACAGAGCGTGCAGCCGTTTTGTCCAGCCACGTTGTCTCTCATAGAAGGAAATTTGCGTCAGGATACTCCACAGAAGGCCTGTTCTAAAAAGTAAATTTGAAATTTAAAACAGGTCAAAAGCCCTCACTTTCTAGAAAATTGTTCATCTCAATTAACAATAAATATAAGGCCAAACTCAGCCTTTGAGCTGCCAAATACTGTGATGAGGGCATTTTCTTACAGAGGTGAGTCTTATGGCACTTCACTTAGAGAACAGTAAGGAAGCCCTATCGTACAGTATTTGATGTGAGGGTAGATTTAATCTTTACTAATGAGTCAGCAGGGGTTTCACTAGAAGACTGTATGTTGAATTAATATATTCCCAGGTGCACTCTCCGTGTTTCCTGGCCAGCATCACTCAATTTTGAGGTCTTGTGATTAAATCTGACCTGATGATTCTGTGGAAATTGCCTACTTGTGTTATTGCTCAGCCCCTTCAACGCAGTGTCTGTCACACCAGCTGTATGGTGCTATTCCTCATCTGCTTGAGAGAGGATATGGACAGCCCTATACTAACATGTTAGTATGTTAACGTTTGTCCTCTTTTAACATTACTTTTAGTATTTAAAGTCCAATTTTCATTTAATACAAATAACAACCTCGTGAACCATGCGAAATTCAACTAAATGTGAACTCGTGGAAATTTCTCCTTGTTGAGCAGCACCATTTGAGCAATGTATTTCATGTTCACACCAAAAAAAATCTGATTTTATGTTTTTTCCTAGTATCTCTATTTTGATTCTATGTTCTTCTCTTTCAATCAAAATGTTTTTTACAGGATGACTTAGAGTAGACTTTTTGATATATGCCAGTTAGCTCGTAAGAAAGCCTGACTCAGACCAGATGAAGAGAATGTCACTAACATTTTGTTTCCAATGTTTTCTGGCATTTTCTTGAATTTTTGCGATAGTCTGATGTTAAAAAAGGAAGGGAGACCATACTGAAAGTTCAGGATGGTGCAAATTTCATTAGGGTGACAGAAGATGGGTCAGATCTCTAAGAGGCATGCACATATCATGTACATCCGAGCCAGCAAACAGACAGAAAATAGTTTAAGCAGGAAGTCACTTGCTGCCTCTGCCTCTGGAAAGCTTGTGCAATGTACACTTGGCTGTCACAGCATCAGGAAATTTCTCTTCCCCAGTGTTGAAATCTGTTTTATATATCAGAGAGATCAGTCACTGTAGGCATGAATCAATACAGAGGTGACTGCTGATCTGATTGCTTACAGACTCTGTGTTCATCGCCTCTGGCTTTTACAGAAAACTTTTGAAGATATTCTTTGTTTTCTCTGCTTTTGGAAAGAAAAGTTCCTTGCAGTCTCTCCTCATTCTTTTGGGCCTTTTATGAAGAGGTTCTTCAAATATGGTTGTTCCTTCACAGTTAGGTCTGTCCCACAAGGAAAAATGTACTGAGACCTTCAGGTTAAAAATTTAATGATTAACAAAAAGATTTGCAACTAACAAAACACCTTTAATTGTTCCTGGTTTCAACAGGTAATTTTCACATCTGCTAGCACATTTGAGAGCTAAAGTTAAAGCATTTTAGAGCACCTTTTACAGAATGTAAAAGACCTTGCTTATGCTGTTATATCAGTTCAGATGCAGTTGATATCCATCTCATTTAAAACATAGGTCAATATATGGAAAGTTGTTACTACTCTTGGACTGTCACAGAACAAGATGGAATAGTCCAAGGAGGAGGGATGCAATATATGATGTTGTTTGACCTCCCTCAATCCCCAACCATTTGCTTCCTTCAGGTTGCATTTCAAAACAGTTTAAGAACGTTCCTCTTTAAATGGACATCCCATCTTAGTAAGACATACTTGTGAATAGGAAAAATTAATCCAGCTAAGAATGCCTCTTGGGATGTTGAAGTGAACCTAGGACAAAAATAATGAAAGACCATCAGTGTTAACTTTTTCTTAATTGAAACGTGCTTTTTAGTAAGAGGTTTTCATTTTACATAAATTTGAGAAGAAACTTAAAAAAACTAAACCAAACCCCCCAAAATTTTCAATCATTAAAAATGAGGAAAACAACCCCACCTTCTTGCATTAACCTTCATTAAAGCAATAACTGTAGAAAAGGAGGAGGTGATTGGTGACAGCCAACATGACTTCACAAAGGGCAAATTGTGCCTGACAAAATTAGTGGCCCTCTATGATGAGGTTACAGCATTGTTGGATAAAGGAAGAGCAACTGACATCATCTACCTGGACTTCTGCAGAGCATTTGACATTGTCCTGCACGACATCATTACCTCTAAATTGGAGAGACATGGATTTGATGGATGGATGGATCACTCAGTGGATAAGGAATTGGTTGGATGGTCACCCTCAAAGAGTTGCAGTCAACAGCTCAATGTCCAAGTGGAGAGCAGTGACTAGTGACGTTCCTCAGAGGTCAGGATTGGCACCAGTGCTCTTTAACGTCTTTGTTGGTGACAGACAGTGGGGTTGAGTGCACCCTCAGCAAGTTCACAGATGACATCAAGCTGTGAGATGCAGTTGACACCCTGGAGGGAAGGGATGTGCCATCCAGAGGGACATGGACAGGCTGGAGAGGTGGGCCTGTGCAAACCTCATGAAGTTCAACAAGGCCAAGTGCAAGGTCCTGCACATGGGTTGGGGCAATCCCAAGCACAAATACAGGCTGGGCGATGAGTAGGTTGAGAGCAGCCCCAAGGAGAAAAGGACTTGGGGGTATTGGTGGATGAAAAACTGACTGTGAGTCAACAATGTGAACTCACAGCCCAGAAAGCCAATGGTATCCTGGGCTGCATCAAGACAAGTGTGGTCAGCAGGTTGAGGGAGGTGATTCTCCCCCTCTACTCTGCCCTCATGAGATCCACCTGCAGTGCTGTGTCCAGCTGTGGGGCCCCCAGTGTGAGAAAGAGATGGACCTGCTCAAGTGGGTCCAGAGGAGGCCATGAAGATGATCAGGGGTCTGGAGCACCTCCCTTATGAGGACAGGCTGAGAGAATTGGGGTTGTTCAGCCTGGAGAAGAGAAGGCTCTGGGGAGACCTTATAGCGGCCTTCTAGTACGTAGAAGGGGCCTACAGGAAAGATGGGGAGGACTCTTGATCAGGAAATCTAGTGATAGGATGAGGGGTAATGGTTTTAAACTGAAAGAGGGTTGATTTAGCTTAGATATAAGGAAGAAATTCTCCACTGTGAGGGTGGTGAGACACTGACACAGTTGCCCAGAGAAGCTGTGGCTGCCCCCTCCCTGGCAGTGTCCAAGGCCAGGTTGGACGGGGCTTTGAGCAACCTGGGCTAGTGGAAGGTGTTCCTGCCCATGGCAGGGGGTGGAACTAGATGATCTTTAAGGTACCCTCCAACCCAAACCATTCTAAGATTCTATTTCATTATTTTAAAAAAGACAGTTATAATGAACCAGGAGAGAAGCTATTCCAAACCAGCTCTACTTATTAATGTGTTCTGTATAAACTCTCCTGTTTATTCTTGTTCTCATCCTTGCTTATTCTTCTCCCCACTTCCTTTACCAGAATGACTTTGCATTTCCTGACTCATAGTTTATCTTTGAGGGAAATGTATAGATTCGGGTATAACTATATATTGTTAGCCATGCCGGAATTATTAACTATTTAACAACAGTCTGTACAAAAAGGAAGAGAAATTAAATAAGGTCTGCTTGCTGGTAGGATTAGGATTCATAGGTCAAAGCCATTCAGAGGGTCTTGACGTCATTATGATCTGCACCTGCAGGAGGTTCAGGGTTGTATAAGTAAGAAAAAGATTTTCCCCAGGCAGTTGTTTCCTGAAACAAGTATGTAGTCTTTATATTAATCCTGGGAAAAAGGAGTGGTTAGGTTTTGTTTCTTTGATGTCTGTATTTGTTCTTTGTGTCATTTACTCTGTGTAAGAGGAAGGAAATTCAAGACATACTGTGGTGGAAATGCCCTTAGGAAAGTAGTAGAGATGGGTATAGACCTGAGTCATGTTTCACCTGTTCACCACAGCTCTGTTACTCTTCTATTAGCTCCAGAAACATATTTGTCTTAAAACATGGATATTTTAACATTCTGGATTGCTTCATATGCTTAGGAACATTCATTATACAATGCTCTAATCTCTTCACCTGGGCTTTCTTCCAACAATGTTACAGTAAAGCATTCTTGACATTATCATTCTGAGCAACAGACTCAGCAGCTGAAATAGAGGGTGACGAATTTCGTTATTTCTGTAGGTAGACTTCCACACCTTGATCCTATTCTATTCAGTTAGATGTGCGCTTGCTGACTGCAGTTTCTGAAGGCGCATTTTAAATGTAGACAGAGAGCAAAAGGCAGTGTTCCTTTCTGAATAATTTATTAGGTAGTTTATTGCTACGTATCTTCAGGAACACACTCTTCTCATTTGAACACTGACACCTCTTAAAAGCTCAACAAGTAGCAATGTGAGTGATTTCCTCACTATTTACAGTGTAGTTTCTGCCCTAAAAACTGTGGCCAACTCCTGTCATTTTACAAGGAGTTATTGTACAACTAAGAAGCATTAAATTTTATGTATATATATTTGAAGGTGGACTGTAAAGGTCTACACCAAATTATATTCTTTGCACAGTGTTGAAGTATCGCATTTCTGAATCTGGTTTTAAAAGACTGTGATCTGAGTTGATGACAGCTCTTAGCCAAGAATCCATGGGTCTGAATCCAGTAAAAAGTGATAGAAATGGCTACTCCAATCTGTGATAGCTCTTGATAACTCCCATGGCCTGTTCCACTAGCTGAGAACTGACTGCACTAGCAAAGCATTTTTCCATTCCCTTGCCCAGAAGCTGGTGTTGGGGAAAAAAGAACAGGAACGCTCAGGAAGGAAATCCCTGTTCTGAAGCTAGAATATAGAGCCAGGCAAAGAATCCCACACATTACTGCTGTGCTGGTCCTTAAAGCAGTCTACTGTTGCCACTTGATTTACAGTGATATCTGTTTGCATTTGTATTTTTTCCTCACTCTCCAAGTTTTCCTTCAGTTACAAGTCCCACAACAACCCCATTCAGGTATGCTGCCTCAGTCATAGTTGGGCAGTATTCCTACTGCATGAAAAAAAACCCAAAACTTATTAACAATTGCACTGTGACTAACAATGTACCTGAATTGTCAGGAATTGGCATAAATCAGAAAAATATATTATTTTTCCCCTCAGAAGAGGCCTTAGAGCAATAGGACATCATCAGGAACTGAACAAAGAAAGTAGATGTTAGAAAATAAAGAAGTACTTCTTGTGTAGAAAGACTTTGGCAGGAGAGAGAAAAAAATAACAATTAGGGCTTGGTCCTCGGCCAGACAAAAGTTCAGCAGAGGAACTAAGTTGTGCTTACAGCAGCCTGATGAAGGAGGGACAACCTGGCTTTTCTGAGCTTCAAGAAAGGAATCAGATGTGAAGGGTAAACAGAAAGAAGGTCACTGCATTTTGGAAATTAGACCATTTCTAAATTATCTTTAATTCCTTGTTCCTATCATGAGAACAAAAAGAAATTAGAACTCCATCCAAAGACTACCTCTGTGCATCTCTGTGTTTACATTAGTCATCTATAAACCTGTGATCATCAGTAAATCAGAAGATTCAAACTTTAAAGGGGACTGTGTCCGTCTGAGGGGTTACTGCTAGACCCAGGGATAGGCAGTTGAATCAAGGACTCTTGTCCCTCAGGTGGCAGCTGGAGTCAGAAGAGCAATCTGGCAAGTCAGGCACAGCCTGCGGGACCTGGAACTTTCTAAAAATTTGGTGGTAGTATCTTCTTAAGGAGTATTCAGCAGGGGAGCTTATCCAGAATATTGAAATGGTAACCTGGAGATCTGATGTAACAGTAATCTCCTTGTATTATTTTCAGTGACTCGGAGGAACGTTTCACTGTATTATAATTCTGGAAAGTATATTTAACTTTGTTACTAAATCCTTTTCATTTCTGTCTTAATCTTCTTGGAATAGAATGATGTTGAGGTAACAGGCAGGAAATTGTAAGACTCAACCAAGTCTGAATTCTGCAGATGAAAACTGCAGTTATAATTTCTGGAATAAATGGTAAGATTAATATAATGCAATATATAAAAATGCATTATATAAAAATGCATTATGTAATGTAATATAGAAATAAATGCTACACTTTAATATCAGTTGGATTTGCAATACATGATTGCAATCATATATTAAAATACATAAAGCATACAATTTGTCACATACAAAATTAAAAGTCTAAAGACTCTGATATGCTAAATGCAGTAACCATCTTCCATATATTGCAGGCTATTCCACAAGGTCATTTTTTCAGACCTCAATTCCTAAGAACTCAATGAGAATGAATTAGATACTTTATTAATCAGTATTTTGCAGAACCCAGATAGAAAGTTTAGTATCCACTATTTAACATGACCTTGATGATAACTGTGGCCTCAAACCAGCCAGAGTAGGGTTGGAAACTGCTCCAATTGCATCATTGTAGTGTGAAAACAGTGACACTGAAGATGCTCCTCATAAATGACAACCCAAAGGCTTGATCCTTGGAGTTTCTGTCCTTACAGGCAGATTGTCTTTGCATCCTTGATGAGTTTCCAGTCCAAAAACACTACCAGCAGAAGTCCTCATATCTTCCACCAAAACTGAAGGGAAGTGCTTATTTTCAGCCTAGAAATAGGAGATGGAGGTCAGCTGCAATCTACATCTGTTATTCTCATGCATAGTATATATGAGGAATCACCTTTTATGAAATAGAGGCTCAAGTGTAATTTGAGTGTGTGGTTGCTGATGTCAAAGGAAAGAACTGCATACAAAAGAAAGTCATACCACTGAGACCAAAGCTTATCATTTTATTGCCTATAGACTGTGGCCTAGTTGTTTGTGTTTTGTTTTTTTTTTTTTAAAAAAAAAAAAAACAACAACTCTTTTTGTATGTTTCCATGTATAAATGTTGGGTTTTCTCTTTTTTTTTTTTCCTCTCTGTGAGCTGTTACATTTTTGGTTTATTGGGCAATAGCTAATATAAAGTATTTTTTATTTGATGGCTAAATCTTTGGCAGCATCTATTGATGCCACAGCAAGCAACAATTAACCATACACCTAGTTTCTTAACCTGTAATGTAGGTTCTAGTAGTAGGATCTACTAGTAGCTGTGTTTGGAAAGCTGTTACCAGTGTGCTAGAAAAACAGTGGAGAGAAGAAAAGTCCAGCTTTATACAAAATGGATGTCTCATTTTCCTATTATGCAAAGACAGCAAGCAAGACTTGGCTCAAAGTTGGTTATGTTTCACTTGCATGGTGACTATAATTATGAAGTGATACATTTGATGATCAAAGGGCTGGAGAACTTGCCCTGTGAGGAAAGGCTGAAGGAGTCAGGTTGTTTCAACCTGGAGAAGACTCAGGGGGGAACTCATCACAGTATTTCAGTATTTAAAGGGTGGCTACAAAGAGGGCAGAGGCTGTCTCTTCACAAGGAGCCACATGGAGAAGACAAGGGGCAACAGGTACCGGTTACACCAGGAGAGGTTTCCATTTTGATAGAAGAAAGACATTTTTTACAGTGAGAACAACTGATCACTGGAACAACCTCCCTGGGGACATGACAGAGTCCCCATCACTGGAGGTTTTCAAGGTGCAGTTGGATACAGTGCTAGGTAATCTCATCTGGACTCCTTTTCCCATGAAAGGCTGGACCAGGTGGTCTCCTGAGGTCCCTTCCAACCTGGGCTGTTCTATAATTCTACAATTCACAAAAATAACCGTTTGAAAAACTGGTGTTCAAGAATTTAATTTTGAAATATGTTTGAAAGTCTATGGGAAATATGACTCGATATATATGTACAGGTATTGTTATTTTCAAATTTGTCATTCACGAAATGTAGCAGGTTGAAAAGAATAGGGATTCATAAGGCATGATGAATTAAGCCATATTAAGACCACTGATACAAGCTCAAGGCTGGTGGGACACTGAGTCTCTGTTTTGTAGAACTGTAATAGAGTATATGATTTTATAAAGACTATACCATAGTACATACACAAAAAGACCCCCCAAGAATGTAAGTGGTACATTCAACATTAACTTCTAGTCTGACTAGCTGAGTATTTTACTGTGCAATCATAAGGTACAGGTGAAGTGAGGGAGAGGGTGGTCATTCCTTACTCTTGCACATCAGTGGCTCTTCAGTATGAGCAATTTCTTCCAAATCCTCATGTTTATCCTCTAGTCAAGGGAAAAGGTACAGAGTGGGTTCCCTCGGGTCCTTGTCCTTCCATGCATTTTGGACACTAAAGCGAGTGAGTACACTACTAATACTGCCAGTTCTGAGTTCAGCCAAGCAAGTAGCTCAGCCAGCCCATAGAAATAACATACGGATTTTAAGGAACCGCAGGTATTCCCAACCTGACAGCCACATTAACTTGTGCTTATATTTTCTCAGGGAAATCTGAGATTGATGTGCAATTATCCACAGTACAATTACCAACCATTAAGAACAGTTAAACATGTTTCCTTATGTCTTTACAAATGCCAAGTCTGACTAATCAGTCCAGGTTCCAGTAGGAAGTGAACACCATAACCGATGTGCTTACAAAGTGCCCTAATTTCCAGTGAGTCACATTTACAGATAAACCAAAGGAAATCATCACCTCTCAATTATGGCTGTTAAGTAGAAAAAATAGGCCACCTGGGCTGTATGGATGAGAAGTGCATTTAAAGAATGAACAAACTCCATATATGAGCAGAAAGCTGAAATAAATGGAAAGACTACCATGATTTGCTCAGAGCTGGAAGCAGCCTGCATAGCCTGAAGACAGAAGTGAAGGGGTTGGAGTCTAGCAGATGTTTCCTGTCATCATCTTCCACAGTTTTCCTTCTCCTCTATCCTTAAGGGAAAAATCAGACGTAACTCTGCGTGCTCTGTGAGAAGGGACGGTACCCTGAGAGATCTCTCTCTGGCACAGAAAACAGCCCTTCATGAATTAGACATACCCATTTCTGAGAGGAAAACAAAGGAAGAAATCAGCATATGGGCACTGACAGCACTAAGGCAAAATAAAGTAGGTTCACAAGAGCCTGCGAAAGAAGGCCAAAGATTTCTCTAGAAGCCCTGGTTTGTGCAGACACCAAGGCTTCAAGCCTTCAAGTGAACCTCCCAAGCTATCATTTTCAGATGAACCAGGACGAATCCAATATACACAAACCTGAGGAGCAAGATTTGAAAGGATCCCAGATGTGGATTCAGAACCAGTGTTGTTTATTCAATGACGTCTTAAGAACTTATGCTGTGCTGCTACAGTGCCAGGTGACTCTCTTCCCAAGAGAGATGTCAGGGTGGTCTTTAATAAATAGTAGAGGTTTATTCTGGCCTGTACTTCCAATTTGAGGAGTAAGTTATTTCTTCATCTGAGAGTCATATTTCCATCTTTGTGTTTCACTTTGCTTTTTTTCACATATTTCATTTTACGTTTATTTATTTGAGACACTCTGATTTTGATTTTGGACTTAAATATGTTTTATGTGCCCAGAAGAGACACTTTAAGCTAGTTGGACAGGAAAGGTCAGGGTTGAACAAGTGCTCATAGCCTTAAAACCTCTGTCCAGTTAGGTCTTTATGTAGTATGGCATGATAGCGAATATCAGAATTATGGACTTTACAGTTTCTATGCCTCAGTTTCCTCATCTCTAAATAAGAGTTGATGATAAAGGTAAAATTATTCATGTACTTATATGATGTGTAAATTAAGTGTCTAATATATGTATAATCTCTCAACCTAAAGATTTTTTTGAATTTAAACGGTACATGAAGATCCACCATAGGTTCATTTCTATCAGAGGGAGAAATCTTCCCTCAATTCTACACTGTTATACATAAAATATTCCTGCTGGCAAGCTGCTGGCTGAAAAGCATGGTGCTGGGATGTAGATGAGACACCAGGGACTAAGCTGCTCTGCAGTACAGAGTAGAAATAATCATTTGCATGCCAGCACATCGAGGATGGCAATAGAAGGTGAGACGGGGAGTCTAAACAATCTTAGATTGATGGTGCAAGGCCTGCGCAAAAACAAGGGGAGGCCTATGGGACTGTTTGAAAAAGACATACCAAGTACTGATAACGTTGCTAGGTGATTATCTCCTAGCCCAAAGAGAAGTCCCCCCTAGTCCTTGAAGAACAGACTATCCAAAACACTAGTATAAACTGGCCTGGAAGAAAGCCAGAGAACGACTGAGGCTGCGCAGAGCAACAGGGTGAAAAGTTCATCAGTGAGGAAGAAGAGGTACTTCATCTTTACGACCCCTCCCCAGGAGATTGTGACCCCAGCCCGGAGCTTGGAGAGCTCATCACACAGGCGCAAGTGGAGGAGACCTGATTACCATGAGAAGTGAGGGGAGGTGGGGGTAGACTATGTATATGTATAGGCATTTTATGAATATGCACTATTTTGTAACATATAAGCCGGATAGGAGCTGCAAACGATGTGCACGCTTGTGGTGGAGCGATCCCCCATACGCCCAGCGCTGAATAAACATACCCACTTTATAACTCCAAAACTTATAGAGTGATTTCTCCGCAAATCAGAAGGGACTGAATCTCTGAAGGCAAGAAAGCTACCTATGGGCAGGACAAGACTCCAAGAGGACCAAAGACAGAAGGAAAGGTGAGATAGGTAAAGAACCAAGTAAGAAAAATTAGAGAGCTGGTAGTCTTGCCATGACCAGAGGGCACTGGGTGGCCAAAAGGGCCATCATCTCAGCTTCTTGTCTGTCATAGAAACATTTAGGTTGGAAAAGAACCTTAAGATCATCACAGCTGGATAACACTATAAGAAAGGTCAGTGGACTAGGGCTTTTCTCGAGCATGTGTGATGTGTTGGTGCCCAACTCCAGGGAAGAATGGAGAAGAGGATATGAAAGTAGTGTTAAATGTAGCTAGACTAGAAAGAGAGAAGAGTAAAAACACAAATAGAAGGAAAGAAGAAATAATGACAAATAACTGTCTAGCTGAGCAAGCTACATAATCATAAGAAGGTAAACCAGAAATAGGTTAATATTAGGGTGGGAACATATCTCGACTTTCTTCCTGTGAACTGCTCTGGCTCATCAGCTTATGTAGTCAAAATAACCTTTAATATGAAAACAATCCATAGGTATTATCCAACCCCAACACGCAGACCACCTCTAAACCCTTATCACAGGCCATATTTACAGACTGTACCAGTAACTGGCTTTATCTGCAGTGCAGCCAGGCTACAAAATGAAGCAGAAATAAAACATTACTTAAGGTCATGGAATCCATGTTACATTGATTTCATTTCTAGACATAATCAGAAAGATTTAGGATTTTTATATGTATTTTTCTCATGCTAACCACTGATTTAGACTGGAACTACAGTAGACAGTTGTCAGTATGACAGTATCCTCACTAGTTTTATTAGTTTGACTGCTTTTGTGGTCTTTATATACAGGAAAAGCCCTAAAATAAATTTAAATATGTCAATTAGCACTTTAAGCAGTAAAATTTATTTCCTTAAGGGAATTTGTATAATTTATGTATAATAATGAAAAGTTATGTCTATTAACATTTTTTTGGTCATACAATCACAAAATACTTTAGGTTGGAAGGGACCTCTGGACTTCACCTAGGCCAGCTTCCTGGGCTAGTGATGTGTGGCTACCTTCAACGCTAAATCAGATTGCTCAGAAGCCAGCACTTCTACAGATACCTCTTCCAGTGCTCCACCAACCATTGTGAATATTGTCTTTTCATACATACATTCCAAATCAGAATTTCCCCTTCTGTACTCAGTGATCATTGCCTCTGAGAAGAGTTTGGCTATGTCCTCTCTCACCTCCCCCTCCCCCAGGAAGTGGAATACAGCAATTAAATTCACCCCTAAGCCTCCTCTTCTCCATACTGAACAAGGCTGGAGCTCCCTCAGCCTCTACTTTTATGTTGGATGCCTCAACCCTCCCGAGCAGCTTCATAGCCTTCAGCTGAGCTCCCACCCCTCTGCACATCTCTCTCTTGTCCCGGGGGACCCAGAGCTTGACAGGGTATTGCAGATGCAGCATCACAAACACAAAGTCGTTGTCCATTATCATTTCCCTTGACTTACAGACTAGGGTGCCATTAGTCTTTCTCCTGTAATCATATTTTAAGACCAATGCTTACTCATATAGAAATCTCTTAGAATACTAAAGAATTAGACTAGTGAATTATTGAAAATATCTCAGAGCTATAATTTTTCTTCAAGAGTCTATTCTGGGAATTTCTTGAGGCTGTGTGAGTTTAAAGATCTTTATTTGTATCTCAGAGTATCTCAATCCCTAGTATAGACTAATGCTTAAATATAAGAGGTAAGTATTATGAAATAATTCAGGATTAGCCTATCATGTGTCTATAGAACCAACCAATTTTTTAATGTTTATTTTTGTCTAATTTTACTTTGTTTGAAATCAGAGAACTTTCGAAAATACTAAATAAAAGGCAAATTTTTCTGTTGGATTTGCTATAAATCGAATATAATTCATGTTGTATTTAAAATTTTTTTTCAAGAGCAATATCCATAGAAAAATGCTTGAGGAAATTGGTCTATTTTCCCCAACAGTCACTAGGTGTGAAACTTCCTTTAGGAGTGGGGTGAAGAGTTCCTCCCCTTCCAGGAACACTTGAGCAGAGGGAATGCAGCTGAACTGCTTTGCTTAATTAGTCAGTTTATCTGAATTAAGGATGGACTATCATTCCTAGTACAAGCAGTATAAAAGAGGGTTGACAGTGCTGAAGAGGAAATACTGAAGACTTGTTGGAAGAATGTGTTAAAGAATAAATTTCAGCCTGAATTAAGAACCTAGTAAGTAGAATACCATATCTAATAAAATAGGTGCTTTTTACCCATATACTTAAGTATTTTATAAACTGGCATATTGAAATAGGGCATTATGAGCTAGCAAGTTAAGAGTGTATATGTGCAGTGGAAAGATGGGTGATTGTTTTGTTTTCTTTCAACTGTATATGAATACTGTAAGCTGGCATAGGTTTGTGATGTTTAAAACTTGTATGATCAAACTCCTTACATACTGATTAATACTGCCTCCTTAAAATCACTTAGATGTCTCCATAGATATGTTTTTGTCTTGTATATGAGGTAATAGTTTAATTTATGGTGTGTGCATATTTTCTTTTCAAATGTATCTACTACGGTTGTCTTGGCAGAGATCAGATTCCAAGTCTTCCATTTGTATGTCCAACTTTATATCTGTTATTCTGTTCAAATTACTCAGGATATGGCTTTGGGGTCAAAAAAAAAAAAAAACCAAAAAAAACAAAACCAACATTGCTAAGCAACTGTAAACTTTTTTATTTATAACAGACCTTAAAGTTATGAAATGCTTATGTGCCTTGACCTGCCTACAGCACTTGCACAACTTCCAAGAAGGGTCTTTTCCTTTAGATAATTTTCTAGTTGCTAGTACTGCTGAATAACTGACACTGTGGCTGTTTGCATTAGCAATGAGAACCCCAGAAGTCCCATCCTTTTGAGACATAATTAACCACAATTTATTCTTCAATGAAACTTAGCATTTACCATAAAATCCCAGAGGCATATTTTTATTCCACAAAATCTTAGCTCATCACATTATGCATAATGGAACATATTTATTAACATAATCTAGTCTAGTAGTTCTACCTCTTGTATCAGCATGCATTTAGTAGGATCAGACAGGGGTATTAGAACAGGAAGTTCTCATGCAAGACTAAACTCTGGTTTAGGTGCAGGTAATCTTCATAAGTAGAATAAAGCAACAATCAATGCAAATATGAAAAGAGCGGATATATCTGTTACAGAAATGTTGCAATACTAAATAGAGCTTGTGCTTTTTACAATTTCAAGTAAGCATTTATGCATGGTTAAATAGTTTTTAAAAAACAAACAAGTTAATTTAAAAGGCCAAGTCTTCAATTATTTAAAACATAGATATTATACACTGAAACCAAATTTGGGGTTTTACTTATCTTCTAGGGTTATTACTTACCTTCTACTCCTTGTTCCATGCTCCAAGATTAAGTGTGGCTTGTTCTGGTTCAGCATAAGTTTCAGATACATATAGTAAAAGATTCCCTGTGGACAATAAGGATAGAGGACTGGACCATAAATATACTGGAGTGAGTATTAAAGTCCATGAAATGTCTTCCATTATTTCACCAAAGTTTTAGTGTCTGGATTAAGCATTCATGCAGTTCCACCAAGAAGCCGATCTGGTACAGGAGACATCATGAATGTCAGCACGCTCTTTTGTGATCAGAGATTAATCACTGGGTTAAATACTTTCTATATTGTTTTCAGCTATGGCTTGTGGCCTTCCAGGATACATCTAAGCTCAGTTTAACTTGACCAATGAGGGTTTTAGCAGCCTTTGATAGTCACCCTGCTGTCTCAACACTTTCAACATTTTGTCTTGTTAATAGGAAAATTTCTCAAGACTCATTTTTGCACAGTCTGTGCACAGCCTATTTTTCCCATCTGCAGCTACTCCTGCAGTGACTATAGGAGTGTAGTGCCTGAGACTCCCATATTCACTACGGGAGTGACCAGGTACAACCCCCCAGCCCAATGTGAAAGGTGAGGTCTTGGGCTCTGGTTTTGTGTGATGCTCTTCCCTGCAGGCAGCTCTGTGGCTACTGTGGGCTGCTGTGCCTAACACTGCCTCTTGTCTCTGAGCCAGTTTGGAGCCTCTCCTCTCTAATCTCCTGTAAATCTGACTCCAGGCTGGAACAATGATCAGTTGGTGACTGCAGATTAAGAGGATTATATGGGGGTTTATTTGGCATATTAGTTTTAGTTCAACACACAATTTAGATGAAATTGGAGCATTCAAAACTAACCTAATAAAAGTCCAGTCAACTTTGACTCTGTAGATGTCTGCTGTTTCTGCAGTAGCCATAGTGCTTAGTTTAGGCTAAAGTGAGAGAAATGGTTTCAACCAGGAATCTTCTCTGAGCATGCTGGGAAGCTCTCTGAGCAGGTGTACTTTACTGCATGCCCTAATGCAGCAGCTAGGATCAGACCTGAGAAAGAGGCAGCCAATGACATGTAGCTGGAGGAGCAGCTTCAATGCTCTCTTCACTCCAGTGACTTTCAAGGGCTTGCTCACACCAAGTCACAGGCTTTCGGCTGCTCTTGAATGGCTGAGGGGTTTAGGACTGTATCATTCGGCAAAAGATCACACCAACAACAGTCTTTCTTGTACCTGTCTGGTAAGGGTGTCTCCTAGGCTGTGAACCTGGCTCTGCACTGGAGTGCCATACCCACTTATGCCACTGCCTCAAGCTTTCCCTTGGATACACATTTTTCCCTAGTGAACCTCATCTTCATTGTTGAACACCAAGTGCCGCTTTATCAGGACAAGCTGGAGCAGTGCCTTTTCAAGTCTCCTGTAGTCTAAGCCTGATTTCTGCAGGAACTAGAGCAATAAGACTGAAATTCCTTGTGCTGACAAAGATACTGAAGCCAAGTTTCCCGCTTCCTAGGCTGTTATGGGTGATAATAGTGGCATTTTTGGAATCATAACTGTGTTGGGTTTTTAGGGGAAAAAAACCCCGAACAGGCAGTGGGTGTTATTCTGTTCCCACAAAGAACAGCTGCTGGCATTGTCCTCACAGCAGGTTTCTGAGTTGTAAATCTCCAAAGCAGTAAAAATGACATTATTATAAGAGTCAAACTTGGCAGCACACTCTGACTCGCTGTCCGTGGCATATGCTTGTCTTTAAAGCGTTTGCATAGTCCTGAGACAAACTCCTCAGCAAACTCTTCATGACTCAGTCTTGAAAACTAGCATAACTGTTCAGTATTTCCTGAAAAACCTCATCGTTTTAGAATAATCCTGTACTGTGGTGGTCAGGAGGTTTGAGCAGGATGAGACGAAGTGTATTGCATGACTACTTGGGACTTGCCCTTTCTTCTTTTGTTTGTTCTTATTTTCTTCATTCAAAGTGCTGTGAACTCCCTACCAAGAAGTATTTATCAACTAGATAGTGAAGTAGAATGCTAAACCTGGGGCTTGTAGTCACTACTGTGTAAATATTTAATATCATTGATAATGGTTCTTTGGGAAAAAGGGTGTATCACCCATAAGTGTTACTGGCACTGCTATTACATCTCCTGGATCCAAGCCAGAAGATCTGGCAGATGTTAGAGGAAGGACACTCAGACCTTTAAGTGAGGTACTAATGTAAATACAACAGCGTGTTCTCTGTAAGTGACTATTCAAACAGTGTCTGGTCACTTTGGCTGGATAGTGTTGAGTCTGTGGAAGTTGCTAATATCTGTGATAGTTGTGAGTCCAAGGCTGAGTTCCAGTAAAGTTCGGACAGGGAAATATACTGATTTGAAAAGAATTCTGAAAGAACCAACTAGATTCTGGAGTCATTTTCAAATTTACTGAATTTGTTAGCATCCATGTGACTGAAGGTATAAAATGCAGGATTTTCTAGATGTGCTTATTCTTTAAATACTCAGCTTGTGTGTTCCTCAGAACTCTCTGTAAGGTAAGATCAAACAAAAAATAGCAAGTACATAACTGGATATTTCAATGAATATTTATTCCATATTAGTGTTTTAATCTAATATAGGAAACTTTTTTTTCTTGGCTCTAAGATCTTCTAGGATAGGTGTTACTGTCTTTTTAAAGCTTGTGTTACAGTAAAACAGATTGACTGACAGGAAAATTAATGAAACAAAGCAATGCATGGTTTGTCTATACTGATTTTTCTTCTTTCATCTTTATTTTAGCACATTTGTTTGCTTAATATTAAGACAGATTAGCTTAGTTGCTGTACATTTCTTCCCCTACTAGCTGATTTTGTTCCTTACATACCATTCAGCTTCTTCCCTCCTGAGAAATTTAAAGCTAAGTACTTATCACCCCAATGCAGGAAGGGAATGTGCAGGGCATAGGGAGAGTTTTCTTGGTGAAGAGAGAGGTGTGTTTTATGATGAATGTGGTTACTCTACTCGAGAGGGACAGAACGAGACCTTAGCAGTTTCTAGACAATCGGGACGGCAAGGCACGCCTCCCCCACCTCCATCAGCCATGCACTGATAGAAATTTGACTGCCAACATAGGCTTGGCTGTCCTTCCTAACACTGTCTGGAGCCCATTCTGCTGACTAGGAGGGAAGGAAGAGGCTCTTTCTTCACTTTCTCATCCTTTCTCTTGAGTGCCAGCACAGCAGAGGATGACCAGCAATCACTCATCTGTTTACTGATTCAAAAAAGGTTTGTTTTTAAGGGAAATCTTCTCATTGAGAGGAGTCTGTGCATGTAATGCCATAGCTTTTATCTTCTGAAGGCACTGTTCCGTAACCACGGCGTTCCTTGGAGACGACAAATTCTCTAATGCTTTCTTTAATTGATGTAAGTATAGATAAATCATATGCTAACTTGGCAAGTGGCTTTATGGTAAATTGCTTCTGTCTTCAAGCACAGTAAAATGCTTATTATTTTTTAAAAAATTGGGAATTTCAGTTCTTTGGCACAAATTCTGAGTTATAAACTTGGGGTCTGGCATAAGTATGCTAACCAGTACACGAAGAAATAATCTTACAATAGTAAGACCTAAAGAAAAAAGGTATGGTGGTTTCTTAGAGTGTGTAGTAATATATATGAAAACTTGCAACAGATAGTTAGGGACTCTTGTATCCTTGCTTGCTTGTATTTAAGAGGGCTGATCAAGTATTTGTGTAAGTTAATGGGAATTTCTCCACTTGATCTTATGTGATCTAGTTTAGGTCTAATTACACTTTTAAAACTGTGAAGGATATTTTCTTAACTGGAAGGCAGGATTGAGAAATCTTTGCACCATATCCTTCATAATGAAATAAAGACATTCCTTAGTCAAGAGGCTTAATTCTTATTTACATGTTACTTATGGTGAGGCAATTCATGGAGGAAAGATTTAAGCTGTTCTCATGAAAAACACTGAAAAGTTCTGTAGGTGTAAACTGAGGTTCTGATCTTGTATCTCTATCCATTATCTCTTTGAGTCCTAAGATAGAAGAAAACAAGAAATCACAGAAAGCACCCCTTGCTTAGGCACACAGGGTGAAAGGTAAACAAAGATCAGACTGCCTGAAGTTGTCAAGTAGATCAGAAAAACAAGCCCATCTCTTTTTACTCTTTGGTGTAATTGATTTGGAGTAAATTTTCACTTCAAGATTTTTAAGAGGAACAATATCCAAGGCCTATAAAATACCTTCCTCCTGCAAGTGCTTTTGCGGGCATCTGTCCTCAGAGGCAGGAGGCAATAACTGACAAAAGCAGACGTGGAATCTGTAGGCTTGCTTACTGGCTTACTTTGAGCTTTGTTTTTCTGTGTTGGTTCAGAAATGTTCTCATTGCTTGTCCCCAGTGTTTTGGAGTGCCACATAATGGCTCAATCCCAAAATAAATTATCTGAAAGAGCTAAAAAATCCATTTGCACTAAGTCACAGAGTTCAAAGCTCTAAGGCTTCAGAGCTGGAAGTTAGGCTGGCCAAGAACTATAGTGTGGCAGTAAGCACTTCCCCCTGGTATTGGTGACTATCCTAGTGGATGTATCTAGCTGTAATGTAAGAGGATGAATTAAAATACATATACAATCCAAATGTTCCTGTTAGTCTCAGATATCCATAATAGTTGGCTTGGCTTGCTCAGTGCCACTGGCAGGGAACAGGAGAGCGAGCTGATGCTAGCGACTGCATGCAGCCCTGTTTGCTTCTTAAACACCAAGACCTGATAACTCCCAGGCTCCTAGTCCACACAGTATTAGCTCTCTACCTATAAGATCATGTTCTAGTCTTGCCAACCTCATATTCCCCATTCACCCCTTCCTTTCCTCCTCACACTGAGGAGAGTTTTGGCCCTCGGCCTGGAGATGAGATTTAGTCTGTGTTGCTCAGGCATAGTGGGTGAGGGTAAGGGGAGAAGAGGAGGCACAAAGTGGCTGTACGGAGAAAACCTAAGGATGGAAAATGTCTGCTTCTCTGTTCTGGTAATTTGTGTGGGTTGTGGTTTTTTGGGTTGTGCTCTTTTTTTTCTCTCAAAACCAAAACCTTCTGAATAGCACTGTGCTGAAGCATGGGGTGGTCTTCCCTATCCAGTGCCAGACCCTCATCACCTGTTTATCTCTCTGTACCTCAGGGATGTATGTCTCTCAGTGAGTGTCATGTTACAGTAACAAAACATCAGATTATATGTTCAATAAACATACAGTAAATCACTGAAGATTAATCTTTAGTCCTTGTTCATAGTAAAAAGTGGCAGATAAGAGAGAGAAATGAACTCCTTATTTCTGGTGCTAGGCAATAATCCTATAATCTGAAAAGAGTTTATCTTGAACTCTGGTTTTCAAGTCAGGAAAATTAGTCCATGAATGAAAAACAAGAAAATGGACAAGTAATGGAGCACAGGGTTTTCTTTTTCTTCCCCACTGCACTGAAACAAAAGAATCCTATCCAGGGACGTGGCTCCCTCACAGATTTGTCTTAGTAAGCCAGAAGCTGTTCCTCATTCCTAACCCTGGTGTTACAGTGGAAGGGGCAATGAAGCTTTTGACTCATCCTAGAGTTTTACTAGGAAGAAATTTTATGAACAAACATCACCAACAATGGGTAGGAGGAAGAATAGTAGAGATTTGTATAACTAGTGAGTTGTTAAATCAACTTGCTATGATTGCAGAAGGATTTTGAGTTGCGCCACAGAGTTTGGGAAAGAAATGTTTATTGCTGTTCCATTACTTTTTTACTGCTTCTTAGTTTACAGATTGGCAAGGGTTCTTTGTGGTCATTCAACAACTACACATTTTAAGTTTAAAAGGAAGAACAAATAGGTAATATTGGAAGATACCTTGATTTAGTGCTGAAAAAATTCAGGTTCTATAATAGGAAACTATTCCTGTACAAATTTTTTGCATTGCAAACTGGTTTCCAAAAGGATTAAAAAATAACTTATTGAAGACTTTGAGCAAGTGAAGCAGATAGGATGAGATCATAACACAGAGCATGTATTGCCAGAACACTTTGAAGAGTGGTATCAACTCTTAGACAAAGGGTTTGGAGTCATCCTGCACTGATACAGAAACCGAGTGGTTCCATTTCATGTGAAAATGCCTCACAGTAACCTTGAAGAGGAGCAACTATAGTTAAATAAATGTTTATCTGCTGAGCTGTCAGTATCTCAAGGCAATCCCTGCAAACATGAAAGAACATGTTGTAGAGAGGAGGGCAGCTTAAAAGAAAGTCACAGCCAGATTTCTCCCTCCTTGGGTTTTAGAAAAAAGAAGTTAAGCAGCATGTGATTGAAAGTTGTGAGGTCTTGTTCTCCGTCTCAGCAGTTATTTGAAGCTGTCAAATTATCCCTTTCACTACTCATATCTGCAAACTCCCTTGCTTTGATCTCCAAGCATTTCCTTGGCAACCTGGATAGAACAACAATTTGTATCAGTAGTTGAGATCAGTTTAGAGGTGATGGTGAATTAGAATAGGTTTGGATGGTTGGTGCTCAAATGCAGTCAGTCTTCTCCATATTCACTTTCACATACAGCCCAATGCAACAGACAAGTGTATATCTGAGGAGTAACATCATATATAATCTGCTGTCTCAAAAATCTGTGGTCAGACTTGCATAACACAAACAAGTCTTGATTTAGCCAGAGGGGGCTGTGGCTTCTATGGAACTATGTGTACAGGCATGAGTCAGAGCAAAGATGTGCATGTAACTGTGCTGCAATCTAACCTCAGATTTGAGAGGTTATCTTGTCCTTGGTATATCCTAACCCACAAATGATACTAGGCTTTAACCAACCAATGTAGGTCAGGACAGAGGTCACTTAATGAGGCCTGTATGCTATAGGGTCTGATGTGGTAAACAGTCTTTGGCATAAGTATCTGCTGTTGTGGATTTTGGGGTAAAGTGTGAGCATAATGTAATGTCCCCAGAAAGAGATGAGGAACAGCACATCATATATTTATTCCAACTGGGAAGTAGGTCTAAATTACTTCTACACAGAGAAAGGAGTTGAAGAGCGAAAGCTAGGGTTTCAAGCAAAGTTGAGGCCAGGATAATTGCAGACAGCAGGATGTTGTGGTAGAGCTTTGCACCTACGGGGAAACAAATAGTAATCAAAACCATTAAGTGACAAACCAAGACATGAGGATGTGGGGGCCATGGGGCAGAACTGTGCCTCAGATAACATCATGTTCTGGTCTTGCAGAAATATGAGGAAAGGCAAGACAGGGGCAGTAGTTTAAGGAGCTTCAGGAACTAAATTTATGCCTTGACCAAATTCTGTGAGGGGTGGAACAGTAAACCATAGTAACAAAAGAACAACCACAGGAGACTGAATGGAGATGATCACCAAAATTTTCCAAATTCCTATTCTGAGAGAAGTGTAAAGTTTCTTAGATATACAGAATATAGCATTTACACTACTTTGCTGCCATGAGGATCACTGAGAACATATCAAACTAGAGCTGACACCAGCACTCCAGTATTGAAGTGTTTCAAGGAGTTACATATGTTTAGGGTACTCCATGAAAATAGCATATATGTTTACAGTGTATGGCTTATGTGTCCACCCAAGACAGTTATGATGGCAGGTATCGTAGTGAGAGAGGTTATGTCTATATGGTGTGTCATCATTTTGCTTCCTTTCACACAGTAAGAATTCATACAGGAGTAATAGTGGCTACATTAAAAGTTTGTCTATCTTAATCTGGCACACTAGATAGCTATTTCTTACAGGCTGGCTAGAAACAGCATGACTCTTTTGCAACAGTAATTACACAAGTTAGATTTCTACTGTTCCCATTTCCCTGAGTTGTGCTTTTGCAGCCTAATGAAACAATCAGGCAAGATTTCCAGCTGTTATTAACTGCTTGAGAATTGATCTGTTCCCTGTTAGGGAAGAAGGGGAAATAACAAACAGAATCTGTACTAAGTAGGGAAGACTAAGGAGCTTCAGTTTAGGCAAATTCATGGTGTTTCCCTCTTCCATGGTGGCACTTCTCTCTATGTCTATTAAGATTTTTGAAAACAAAGTTGGAAAAACTGAGTGCAGTGGTATTATCATGTTTGCCTGGAGATTATCAGCTTGTTCTGGGGCAGTTGATAAACCAGTATTGATTCTATTTAAATGTCACACCATTTGTTGATAATTGGTTATTAAACTACAGGGTGGATATTTGCTCTCAGTGTTTCTTCAAAATACAATGTAATGTTTCTTACACTGTTTAATCTGAAGATTAAACACCACGGAGAAGATTCTTTCAAGGACAGGATTAATATGTTGTCTTCATCTTAGTTGATACATGACATGTTATGGAAGATCAAAGAGCAGTTTTAAACTTAATCTATTGAGTAGACTTCTTACGGTTGTGTAGCAGACTTGCAAGTTTCACGTTCAGAATTTGTTGGGGGGGGGGGGGGGGGGGGGG
>NW_020799098.1:13949761-13965069 GCF_003259725.1 Athene cunicularia | reverse complement strand
GGGGGGGGGGGCAGGGAGCAGAAGAAAAAATGTGCATAAGACCAGAGAAGTATTTTACTATATATATATATTGCTAAAAGCTGTCAGAAGTTCTTATAAGACATGTCTGTTGCTGCTGCTACAGGTACCTTCCTGGCTGAGCTCTTATTTTTAGAGCAGTCCTAGTCTCACTAATTGAGAATGCACTCGATTTTATAAAATAAAGGAACAGAAAAAGGTTAATGAGTTTGCCAATAGGCCTGTTTTGCATGTAGCCCTCCATAGTGAGATTTGAGAGTAACAGGACTGCAGCAGTTTGTGAGGCTCAGGAGCACACCTTACACATCTGATGTGCACAAACCTTTGTTGTACAATGTCAGTGAACAAAAGCCCCTCTGAAAGCCTAACGTGTATGCAGTCCTCTGGGGAGGAGTTGGGCTGGGAAGGAAAAGGGAGCAGGCATGACAGACACTTGTGATATTTAACACTGAGTTGTATTCCTCAACCACAGAAAACTGGCAAATTACAAGAATCTATACTTTTCACATAATTACAATATTTCCTGTTCGAGGTCTTTAGGAATAGATAGCCAGGAGCGGTCAGACCCCTTCTCCCAAGAGACTCTAAAATCTGCTGTATGACAACTGATAATTATCAAGTAAGATGGGAGTGAAGGGGACACAACTTTAATTAAATCCATTCTGAGATGAAAGTACACAACTGAGCAAGGAGTTTGCAGGAAAGACTGAGAGGACAGAGAAAAAGTGAGGAAAAGGAAATTAATTAAATATTGCCCCAAAGACAAACTAATACCTCAAAGTAGTCTGATAGTAGCCCAGTCTTCCTCAAGATCAGATGGACTTCCTCTACTTTTCACTTCCCACTCTCAGCCTCTTGCTCTAGCACGGGGTATTTATATTGTAGGACTACACTAGTAAACTAGGCTGCTTTGTTTTGTTGATAATTCCCCTTTGCTGGATTCCCCAACAAGCAGTGCTGCCTGCAGTGCTCTGCTTCTCCCTGACCTGGAGCATCTGGCTCCAGCTTGGTTTTGCCTCTGCTCTGAGTGATCTCTTGCACCAGTTCCTGGCAGTACTGCAGCACCTCAGGAGAAGTGGAGAATTTTGCCAAAACAGACATTTCCTGTGCAGAGCAATTGCTCTTTTAAATAAACACACCAAACCACTACTGGTAGGGGAGAAACCTAAGACTGAGGTTGCCTGTTACAGCATTAGATGAGGGGAGATTCCTTGGGCACATTGGGAGTGTTTTTTTGACCAACCTGGTCTAGTGGAAGGTGTCCCTGCCCATGGCAGGGGGGTTGGAACTAGATGATATTTTTAAGGTTCCTTCTAACCCAAACCATTCTATGATCTCCTTCCTAATCTAAGGAGTCCTTAGTATACTTAGTCTCACACAGTAACATTCATTATTTCTGTCCTCTGCATCTTTTGAGAGGAAAGGTCCATAACAGAATGTACTGTTGGCTGCAGTCTGGATCAGTACCAACACAGGGCTCTTATTAAGATTGATTTTAATGCTTTGTTTGTTTTGTTTGCCTCAGAGAACTGAACTGACAGCTTCCTAGGACTATCCACGACGGTTTCAAGATCTTCCCAAACCAAAATAGCTACTTGTGAGTCCATTACTGTATGTGTATTAAGTTTTTTTCTACATTGATTAATTACTCATACACGTATATTAATTTTATCTGTCACTTAAAACACAAAGTGACTTTCTACAGTCCTCTGCAATCAGCTTTAGATTTGACCATCCCCAGTACAGTTATGCAAACATTCTCCTCACATCTGTCCTCTTTTTCAAAATAACTCAGTGATAGGTTGAGCAATACAATCCCCAGATAATGGTGGCATTGTGCATTACTTTAATATTTGATGGAATTAATTTTATGTAGAAGTAGCTAAATTCAGCAGTATGACCAATATCCAGTTTATCATGGTGTTTTAGCACTTGCATAACTTCTTTGTGTGCTTAGATAGCATGTTCTTGCATCCTATACTGGTCTGGGACAGTGAATTACTTTTCACAGACCAAGTCACACTAAGTACTTAAAAACCTGATTTTCATTACAACCATAAATGGGAGGTGATACACAAAACTCTGCTATGCAATTACCAATTATTTCAATATTCACTTGGGGAATAAGCTCACAACTTTGCACTTTCGCCCCAAGGGCTTAGTGTGTACTACCTATAGATTCCTGTTTCTGTTCTCAGGTTAATGTTTTATTAAGTAACAACATAAGTCTTCACATTAAAGTACTGCCCCTTGAACCAACAGCAAAGTGGAATGCAGTAACATAGTGTTGTTCCAGGATTTTTTGAAATAGATGGCATGAGTCATGCACTTGGATATAATTCAGTCACTATCACATCCTGTTGGTGTAATTGGCAATAAAACGAGTCTCGTGAAATGTCCTAGGTTCTTCTCATAAGCTAGTGACAATCTTACTGTTAATGACCTGCCTCATTTCATATCAGTGGCTTTCCTTTCATATACTAGCTTACACCATGAAATTACACTAGTTTGCTGAACTGGCAAACCTTCATCAGCAAGAGTGATCAGAGGCCAGCTCTGAACTTAAAAGCCAGTACTTAAGACTCAACAGACCAAAAAGTTGCTACGATAGGAAATGCTTGACTATGAGTAAAGCAGGAATGGTGGAAAGAAACCTTATATGGTAGCTGTCAGTAGCAACCTAAACAGAGGATACTGGGCTATCACAGGGCAAAATGCAGATTTATAACTTGGTGCTTTTATGTTACCTGAGAAGCTGTGCATACATCTGTCTGGAAGCTTGTACAGTTACAGGGTAGACTATCTTCTCACTGGAAGAGCTTTCTTGCTAGTAGTCACTCACCAAATGTATGATACCTTCCCGTGGGGTTTAGCCATCTCTGAAGGCTCAGGATGCATTCCACAACATCAGTCATCAATGCCTGCAACAGTGCAGTGTAAAACACAGTAACAGTACTTGGGTATGCTGCTGTTCCCATCCTCCCCTGCCCCCACACTTAATTACCAAGTTGTGTTCTGTTCCTTACACTACAATCAACACCACAAGGAGAGCACAAGAGATAAGTTTTATGGAGCTATTTCATAACATGATGTAAAGGATTTGAACTGGTGAGCAGTTACTCCTGAAAATGTCATCTTCAACCTTCAGTCCCACTGCAGGAGACATACTCAGCTCCTTGTAGAAATGGGCTTTAAATGTAACAAACCTTGGGTGAAGAGGTGCAACATAAGTTTGCCTGTTACAGAAGTTATTCTTTCCATAGGTGAAGTCTGGATGCAAAATTTCTGTCAGTGCCCTTTTATTCCATAAACTGAGTACAAGGATACTGTATCCACTTGAAATAACAGTGAAATTAATTTCGCTTCTGTCTTCCCGGAATATGCTGTTCTGCTTACATAATAATTTCTACAAATTATTAGTCCACCTAAATAATTAGGTGGTTAAGAAGTATTATATACTTACCATCCTGAGCAAAAACTGACAACGAAGTTTACTGCAGAAAAATTATTTTACCATTTGACTGCAACTGAAGCAAAGACTCTCTTTTCTAGTGGAGAATTCCACTTGCTGTTTCTAGTGCTAATGACCTGAAAAACTCCTGCTTTTGACAAATAAATGTACTAAATATACAATATACCAATTGTAGCATCATGCACCTCCACTTCTGGAGATCACAGTTCAAATTACTCTGGTTTCCAAAGCAGGAAAACATGGAACAGAAACACTGTTATGCTCAAGATATTGGCAAAGAGGAAGCACACCTTAGATCTAAGAATTCACTGTTAACTGTAAGCTTGTTACTCATAATCTTGTTATTAGTCCAGATCTATTTATTACAAAGAGAATAACAATGCAGTCAGAAGTGTTATACACACACTCCTCAGATCCTGCTCCTCTCCCTAGCATTATGCTCACCCATCCCCTGTTCCTCTGGGCTCTAAGGCTGATGGTTTCACACTGGTAGGGAGTGGGTTATGACAAATCATCTGCACCTCCAGTCCTTTGCTCTTTTTATTGGTCCACATAGCTCCACATGACATCTGAATTTACTATATAACAGTGCCTTTTATGCAAGTTACATGTCATTTCTTTGACTATTTCTTTGTTTGGCTGCCAGTCATCTGGTAGCAACGGCCAGGTTAAGCCAAGAGCCGCAATCTGCAGACAACCCCCCGGTGTTGAGGCAGGTCTGGGGTTCAGATGAGAATTAAAGTCAGGGTCAGGCCTGTGACCCCAGCACCTAGGGTCGGGCACAACAACAGGCAAGAAAGACCACGGTGACAAGGCAGGACTGAGTTTGAGCTGCAAAGTCAGGCCTGTTGGTCAGGGTAAAGGTTTGGATCAGCTTGACCTGGACTGAGGACAATGGCCGAGAGTGTCCCCTTACCATGTTCTCCTGAGTGAAGGTGGAGGGGAATCCTTGCTGTTAAGATGAGGTCCCCTACAGCTGGGTGCCTGCACCCATTCTCTGAGCTGGCCCTGAGCCAGGACGGGCTAATGTGCTTGGGGCCCTGACACCAAGAAATGCTGAAAATAGTAATAACTAACAGACTTTGACTGCAATACCTTTTGAAATGCAAAGCAGGCCCTTCAGACATCAACCTTTCCAGTATTTCATAATCCCTGGAAATGTAAGGGAGTTTCACATCTTCATGTTCATGTAATTGAAACCTACAGAGTGTGACAAAACATTTTTTGGTAACATTTTTAAAGCTACAACAAAAGACATTTAAATGTCCCTGGAAATCACAGCTAAAGCTTGGGAGAGGTGGGAGTATCTATCATCTCACTAGTCTTATCTTTCATTCTCCAGTTCCTGGAAGTGGGAGAAAAACACCTATGTTCACAACATGTAGAGTTTTACCATATTTTTATATGAAGCTTTAATTATACAAATTAAGGTAGTGACACTTTAAAGCCAATTTTTATATTACATGATCTCTTCCTAAATTGAGGGGAATACTTTGGTAATATCTCTTAGTCTTCAAGAGAATAAATGGTGAGCTGCTGCTTGCCAGGTTTCATGAATCTGTGGACAGAATAATGTGTTACACAAATATTTTTGAATTATTTTTTTGTCCCTAGATGAAGAAAAAAATATCAGATATCAGACCTAAAACTACAGCCAGACAAGCTAAAAGGGTCTGGCAGTTTAAAGCGAAACTGGGATTAGGGCTATTTAAAATAACTGGGCAGGTTGGGCAGGGCAAAGTTTGACAAAGTTATTTTCTTAGCTTGATTTCCAGGACCAACTTTGAAAGAAAGCAACATGAGTATGTAGTTCTACCCTGGGCTTGCTCTGCGTCCTTTTTAGGCACATTCAGCATTGCGAGGAATGCATGGACTCTGGGCTTGAGCAGTGTTTGCTGTTCCCAGGGGGCTGGAGCTTTAGCCCTGCAACTTGAGTTTTGAGCAAGCTAAAGACTGGCTGACAGTGCAGTGCATGCAAAGGCATTTTATTTCATTTCCTCCTCCACAGAGGTCAAGAGCCATGTCTAAGGCTAGAAGGAGTCATTATATAGATGAGGATGATCCTTGTGTGAGTCAGAACATGGAGCTTCACCTGGAGGGTTAGCAATTTAAGTGATCTTTCAAAAACATCACTGGTGGTTCTTCTCTGAAGGTTTTAAGAGGAGTAGTAAACTAAGTGTAATAGGACCGCTGATCGGAAGAACTGTTTTGGTAGAAATTATCTGTCTGTTCTTGATGTCTGTAATGAGACTTCAGGAAAAGATGTGTAAAGAATCTATCTGTCAGGGTATATTTGCCTGCTGCAAGCAGGTTTTGATACTTCTTGAAGAGAGAAGGAAGTGTCAAGCCCTCTAGTGCCCTGGTGAATTCCTTCCTTACAGCATTAATAAAGACAACAAGCCACTCAAATACATCAGTTTGGGGAATTTTGGAAGTATTCTCTGATGTTCAACTAAAACCCACTTAGATGCTGGGTGGGTACTCTGCCTTCTTCAAGACTGAGACCAAAATTCCCATCCTAGAAGAGCTTCATTTTGGAGCATAATCCACCACTTTGACAGTGTTTCCTTTCCACCTGGAATGAACCTGTACCCAGGAGCAGCTCTGGTCTTAACTCAGGGCATGACCTTACAACATAAAAGCTTTTACTTGTCAATATTTAATTCAACATTTACTAAATGGCAGGTGGATGCTAGGCTGACTTCACTGGAATTAATTTGGCAATGTTTTAACTAGCTTTAATCTACATGGAAGGTAATTTTGGAAATAACCCTAACATAATGATAACATTAAACTCATAGCTCATAGGATTTTTCCTAAATGATGACATACCAGACTTGCATGTGTAAATGAGAGAAAACAGTTAAAACAACACTAAAACACCACTAATGGCCAACACAGCAAAGGGTAATTATTAACCACTTTTTCTTGTGGAGAACTGGGAAATACTCTGCTGTAGCTGATCCAAGGCACTGTTATGTAATAATCAGTAAAAACTATTTTAAAATAGTCAATATCCTTGTTCTGTTCCACTCCCCCCCCATACCCCACCCCCGATCTGTTAGATCTGCTTGTACTGACACCTACATATTGGAAACTCTGAGATTTTTAAGCTGAAAAGACTACTAAATAAAAATGGTCAGTGTCCTAGCTTTTCTCTCAAAGCTATGATTTTAGCAGTACAGGAACACAATACGTTTCCACTGAGGACATGAAGCCATGAAAGACACCAAATTCCAGTTTTGGGGGTTTGAGTGAGAAGATAGATGTTCTCACTTTCACTGGGAAGCATGTGCATAAATACTTTAATTTTCCTATGGAATTAGGTATAAAACTAAACTATACACTACTGCTTTGCCAGATCAGGGCATTTTTATAGAACTAAAATCTAAGTATCAGTTTTGCTTACCAATTTGAGACTGCATTTCCAAAGGGGCCTATCTTTACATGTGTAGTTATAAACACTGTATACTCTCTGGTTATCACTCTTATTCCAACATTTCTGTTTCCAACTTTCTAACGATGAAAAAAAAAATCATTTTGAACCTGAAATTAAAATTTCACAGACTTCTGTCTGAATATTCAGTTGGTAAGCTTTTAACTGAGGCTTGCTTGTAAAGATTCTCTCTACTCTTTCTTTTCTGTTTATCATTTCCATGAAAAAAAAGAATCACTTCTTTCTAGTGTGGTATCTAACAAAGCAATTCTTGGTTTGTTTGTCCTATTTCTTGGTCATGACTGCTCAAGTTGCCCTTGAGATGGTTTATTTGTAATCTTGCTCAGGTTGATACAGGCCAAATTTATAAACTTGAATCAAAAACTTGGATCAGAGATGTAGCTTTGTTTAGTCTGAAAGGATTAGTTCTAGCACAGAGTGGGCTGCTCTTCAACAATCATTGAATTCAAGCTTTTTGAATAGGCATGTCTTCCTGAAGCTTATATAACCACACATAACTTGGTTTATAATGTAGCAGTGCCAGCTTTGTAGTCTTGTCTTGCTTATTTTCCTGTCCTTGTGCTAATCATGGGACATGATGAGCAAAAAGTCCTTTCCACAAATGATGGATGCTACTAAGTAGTGCATCTTGGGTTTAGATATCACAACCTAATGATTTTGGATTAATCTAAAACTTGTGAACTTTTCAGTTAAAATGTAGAAATAAATTAAATTTATATAGGTCTGGAATCTGTCACTTGTATCTGAGATACAAGATTTGTTTGAAACTCGCCTGTCTGCTCTCTCACTCTAGTGAATGAGGAGAGAATCTCTTATTTCCTTATAACCACCATGTTACACAGAGCTAAAGTACAAGACTTTATTTTTTACCTGTTAATTATAAGATATTGGATGCCATGTCTAAAGACATTTTTAGATAAAATATGCTAGGGGACCTTACAGAGAACTTCATTCCTGTCCCTCAAAAGCAGTGTTTTCATTGATTGGCATCTTGTAACTGGACAAGAATGCCTATTTCGCTGAAGTAAATTTGATGGTAATATCTTTTGAGAACTTCATTGAGATTTATGTAACAGGATCAAAAGTGATCCGTACAGCTGCCACAACAATCATAACCTGAAATACAAACCAAGCACCACATGTTCAGTAATGCCACCTTCCCTAAAAGAACAAGGTTACTTCAAATCCCAGCCAGAATTTACAGGTTCAGCCAACTCACATCTGTACAGCTGCCTCTCTACCTAATGTATCTTGGGTAGTTTAGTATCTGCAAGTTTACAGATAATCCAGCTAAATTAGCTATCAAGGTCCTTGAGGAAACGCTGACAAGCCTAATTCAACATACATTGGATTTTCAAAGAAAGCAATACACATACCATCAGGGAAAATCCAAAACAGAGACCATCTTTCCACACTCAAGAGTATTCTTATCTGTGCTTAGCTTTGGGACATAAGGAACTGATAGCAAAAGCAATACAAAACTGTTTTGGCTTAGTATTTAAACTGTTATGGAGTTCCTGTCCATGGCACAAAGCCAGAAGAGAAGACCAGGTAAATATTTTTATGAACTACTGTGGTTTTTGTTACTGTACAGTACGTCTTGTCGCAGCCTTTCAAAATCTTGCAAAGGGGTGACTCCTGACACCACACACTGTCTCACACACAGAGTACTGGCCCAACACATCACTGTTAAAGGCCATTTACAGCACATGGAATGCTGTGGGTGTTCCTCCACCTGGTCACTTGTAATCGAGTAAGAGTATATGAATGAGTCCTAGCCTTAGGCACTTGCATTTCAAATGTCTTTTGGTCCCAATGTGGGAAGCAAAGCTTTTGTTTTTGTGGCAACTGAAACAAAGAGCTCTTGTATGGTACTGCAGCTATACAAGGCACATTGTTTTCTATTGGGTAGAAAAGATTTATTGCATGAATTCCAGCTGAAGCATCATACTATGTTTTTACTGTTAATTATTTATTACTTCTGGACAGGTATAAAAGAGTTGAAGCTGGCTTTGAATTTCATTCAATGATTTAACTGTCCCTATTTCAGAGGAGAGGTCTGCTATAGCAATCCTGAAGAGAGCTGCTTCTGAACTGCACTGAACTTCAGAAATCACTGGAAGTGAAGAATACTTCGGATAAGCAGTGAGTAGAGTCTAGAAGTTGGACTTGATACTTTGGAGCAACTTCTCAACTTTAGCAATGTTCTCAAGGGTTTGACTTGGGGAGGGAGGAATAAATTTCCATTGGTAAAAACCAATTTGTGAAATTCATAAACAAATTATTTCCTCTGCTAGTCAAGTACTCAGCTTTTATATAAGCAGTCATTAACTCTGAAATCTGTCTTCCTCTCCTGGTTAACAGATTTCAATAGAAAATAGCTTGGGTTTTCCCCCCAATTTATATTAAAAAACAAAACAAAACAAAACAAAACAAAACAAACCCAAACTGACCAAACTGAAATATTTAATTTTGAAATAGAAATTCAATCCTTCCCCTTCTCAGTATAAGAGATCAGACTGTGACTTGTATGAAGTACTGAAATCCAGATATAATAATCCATTATCTTTTAAACACACTTTAGGACTGACTCTACAGATATAGGAAAAAAGAGACATACGCATTTTTCAACACTATGTAAACTGATTACTTGAGACAACAGGTATTTCTGGAAGCTGGGGTGTCTACAGTATTTGAGACTAACTCTTGCTAAATGGTTCAGCAGCATAGGAATGCTCTGTGCTAAATTGAAGTCATGCCACACCTGATTCCAGCAATGGTATTTTAATATGGGGACTGTTTGACATTTTCCATAAACAGTATAAGAAGTATTGACTTGTACAGTCTCGCTTGCACCAGACTAGACCTAGCTTAATAAAACTACTTAAGGAGAAAATAATCCCTTCAGTTCTTAATGGCATTCCAGAACATCTATTTTAACAGATAGTTATGTCGCTTATCAGGATCTAATATATAAATTGTTCCTGATTTGGGGGATACAGAAACCTGAAATGTGTTCTTCACATTGGGTGCTCTAATTACTCAATCTTTTGATTGATCAATGGTGGATTTCTTTTGTGTGAGTGTGTATGTATGATTTAAAGTACCAGGAAGAGGAGCACATTCATTGAAGTACATGCCATAGACTACTGACAGAGCATCTAGCTTGAAGCACAGGGAAGTCCTCAGCTTAAGTCTGTTTAACTGTAAGTACAGCCCCTTTTTTGAAAGGCACAAGTACTCAGCCATAGTGAATTTTGGCTGTAGCTGAGTTGAAAAAAGGTAACAGTGCACAAGCTACAGGATAGGAGTGAGATTCAAACCTTTTCTCCTCTGTTGTCTTTTACTACGGTTTTAGTGTTAAATCAAAAAAAAAAAAAAAAATCCTCTGAAGCATCTACCTATTTCCAATACCTACATGCACAGCAAACCAAAGTATTTAAGTTGGATGATTTTGTCTTCCCAAAAGCCCATCGGGACTTACCAAGTCTGTCTGGGTTATTTTTACACCAATGTGTTTTCCAAAGCTTTGTGGTTCTCACCCTACTGCAGTGTTGTCTCACTGCTTCTTTTTCCCCATTTTTAAAAGAAGCCAAACTATTCTGTGCTACGCCTGAAGGGGTTTACTCTAAGGAGTGCAAAGCAGTCCCTTTCTGTCCCTGGGAGTCTGTGCTGGTTTACAATTACAAGTGAATTTAGTCAGCTGGAGGCTGCTCTTCCTACTTCCACATTTTCCCTGCCCATAGTAGTGCAATGTTGACACAGACATAACCTTTCTATAGAGGTAATACATTTTGCACATGAGAGACAGACATGGAAGGTGTATGTGCCCACCATGAGAAATTTATGTCAGCAGAACCTTTTATGTCACCAATAAACTGTCTGAAGCTTGCTTGTGTTGTGCCTTGGGTGGAGTGACTGGTTGCTTGGTGTAATTCTGAACAAGATAGCAAATGGGCCCTGACCGGCTGCTAGCCCAAACAGTCTGGACAACAATAATTGATCTATTCTAGGTCTTATGGTCATCTCAGTTTGAATTTTTTTCTTCATAACTGTGGCTTTTAGTCAGCTTTTCTGAGGTGGTCAACGCCTTAGTGATTTTGTCATCTAACATACCAATATGACTATTTAAAATCCGAGTTCATCTGAAACAGCTCCCTTTGCATACTTGCTTTTTGTGAACGCGACAGCTTTCCAACAGTTTTTGGTTTTGTTACTTGCAGTCAGTTAATGAATGCTGAATGATCAACAGAAGTTCAGAACACAACTTAGATTACAGTAGATTTATTCATACCTCTCTCACGTCAGTTTGCTGTGCCAGTCATGATGGTCCTACTCTGTGAACTGCCAAGCCATCCTTGCCAAGGCTAACAATTTGTAGGGGTCAGTTGCACTGCATGTCCTACTAATGAGCTCAACCTATACATTGCTAAATAAACTGCTGGATGAGTAGGTAAGCAAACTGTAGCTCTGATTGTAATGCTGGAGGTACCTCCCTGGCCTGACGTAAATGAAGATTTCCTGATTTGTGGGTCACCTACTGAGTAATTGTATATGCTAGGGAGCAGACAGATCTCATCTTCCAGGATAAAGAATGAATAATGAATGAATATTTCTGGATCCACAACTTAAGCAACTTACCTGACCCTAGCAATATGAACATCAGAGAGAATAAATTTTTCTGCCCTATTAAATTTTTTCAGTGAATGGCCACCACCAGCAGCAGTGCAAATCTCAGACTTTCATTCCCCTAACTGGAATGTCACTTCTTCAGATTTTGTCAGACACTGCAATCTGAAGATCAGATTTCTGATTGCTGTAATCATGTGTCTCTTCTCTGTACAAACGTCAGTAAGACTGCAAAAATAACACTGACAAATCTGTGCAGGATTTCAGTGATTTCTACTCCCTTCCCAGTCCAGATTCCTTATTTTTTGCATCACGTTGGATGTCTGTCCTGGATATGGTATCATTCCTTTTTCTACAGTCAGTGGATATGTTCAAAAGGTGTGAAACTAGGGTTACTCAAAATATAGGAGGAACAGTTCAGTCTGAAGACTTCTGCAGGTTGTTCCCTGATAGCAATTAAACTTTCCAGACAGAAGCATTTTAAAGCCTAAAAGCATTTTAAAGACTGCTCAAAGAACAAGAGGAAAATTCAGCCATATAAAAAACTTATTCTTACTAGTGGCTTAGCTGTGAGGTTGAGTTATGACTCTTTAGATGCTTTGCAGACTGTTTCTGACTGAACCTGTGCTGTTTCTGTTTCACTGCTACGCCCCATATACTCTTTGTCTTGTAAGCTCTTAAATTCCAGTTTGATGATGCTTTATTAATACTGTCAGCACCTTCATTAATTTAATTATCTACATTATCTGTATATGAAATACTGTATAGCACATGGGTGCTGCAGTGAGCAAGTCCGACATTATTTTTGTTATGCTTGTTAAATGTGGCATGGGACAGGTGAACTGCTGTTGATGAGACTAAGCATCTCTCCCATAAACTGAAATACATTTGCCTTGAAAGCTCTTTCTGAAGAGTAATTTCACAGGAATTGACTAAAGCCCTTTGCAGCAGAGGGAAAGGAGTTTGCAGGTTTTTAGTATTGACTGCACTGGGAGGTAGACAGGGAAGAAGGTATTTTTTTTGGCTTTGGCACTTCTAGGATGCTGCCACATCTCTAGCTTCTCTTACTCAAAACCTCAGCCTGATTTCTTGGAACTAGCTGAGCCAACAGCCCCAGTACTGCCAATGGCAGTATCAGACAGGGTTTCTTCTTAAAAAACCTCTTGCATGTGTAATGGCCTCAACACAATTTCCAGTCCAATGTGCTGTTTCACTAAACTGTTATCTTCCCATGTATCATAGCTCACTATCTTGTAGACTCTTGTCTACAAGACAGCTTGCATTCAAGACTGGATCTATGGTTACCATAATGACTAAGTAAGCAAAGATCTTGAAATGTCATCTCAAGTTGCTGAGATAGAATAACCCAGTAATCCATATTCCAAATGAATTGAACAGACTGACAGACCACCCAAGATCATACAATGAAGCACAGTGTAAATAATGGATAATCCATCCTCTCTGAAACCCCAGAAATGAGTCTAGTTTTTTAATAGATTATGATTAAATTGTCCTTTAACATTATTAAAGCACATACGTCAAGAAATTTCTTGATAGAGCAGTAAATAAATGGACTACTCCTTTGTAAATGCGTTCAGGTAATGCCTCAGCATTATAAGGTTTATAAGGTCTAATAATCATTATAAGGATTATAAGGTCTAATAATCATTAAAATCACACCATCAATTAATCCAAATGTCCTGGCTGCAACCCAGCCATAGTAATGGAGTTTCACCTGACTATAAACTCCTTTTGTAGTTGCAGTGGGTCTGATGATCTTACTCTAATAGAGACAGTGCATCCACTAAAGGGCCTGATGTTGTTTATCATAGCTTTTTCCTCTTCACGCTTTACTTGTGCGAGGAACTACTATGCCTCCAAAGAGCATGCTGCCCTCTGAGCAGACTACTTAAATGCAGTTAGCATGTATGTTTCAGTTCCTTTTAACTGTGTTCGGTTTAGTGCTGCTACACCTTTCTGAATGAGGATCTGACTTTTGAAGGGTGTAGTTAGACTTCTTATAGGCTTTTTCAAGTCCTTCCCGGGTCAGATTTCTAATTTTTTTTTTTTTTTTTTTTTTTTAAAAAAAAAAAAAAAGCAGCCTCAGCTGAACAGTACCACAAGCTTCCCTATTTTCTTCCCACAGCTACTAACAAGGTAAAACAGAATGGAGAACAAACAGCAAAGCAACAGTGAGATGAAAGAAAATAAGGCAGTGAAGAAAAAAACGGTGAGTGAATTTCCCAATCTTCTGTCAACACATTTGTTTGTTATCTGGGGACTGGAGGCAGAAAATACTTGGAACCTATATGAATACTTGTAGTCACAGGCTCGGTGTCCTAAACACAGGAATGCTGTTGTTTCCTTTCTGCATTTGGTACCTGGACTGCTAATGGGCTTACTATCAGCCTGCACCACAGACCTCACATTTTTTCCCCATTTCTCTTTATATGTAGGTCTGGTTTGACAAACCATTCTAGGATTACTTGACTTTAGGTTAGGTTAAAGCCTCCCTTTTATGTCCTTTCTCACTGAGGACAGTGGTAACATTTTGGAGGATAGGTGCCGTGCTTTCCAAAGGAAATTTTGGGAGGATCTATTTTGTGGAGAAAAGCTTTGATTTTTGTCTCTGACACCTTTCTTATAGAAGAACTCACAAAGCTGTAGAACTCACAAAGCTGTATATTCTTCCCTTTTTCCCCCTTCCACTCTGACATGTAAGAGAAGAGAAAAGTGATGCTTCTTTCCATGGAAACATGAAGATTTGAGCAAGGGGAAGCTGCCAGGATGAAAATTTGAGGAGTATAGAGAGTAGCATCTGTTTAGTTTCTGCAGCTTACTAACGGTGATTGTAAAAGGTCAAAGAATGTGAGTGTGTTAAGGTGAGAACTTATGTACCTGTTAATCACATGGAGCCATATTATTTGTATTTGGGTATGAACTGAACTACTTGCACTATGCTATTTAAAATGAAACTAAATAAAACACAGGTGTCTGATTCATCCCAAATACACTCCATGTATTTTAGGAGCTTGATTCTCCTGACTTGACTCTTTTACTGCTTATGACCATTCAAAGAGATTATAAATGATGTCCGGATCATCTATCTATGCTGGCATTTCTCAATATGTACGATAATTGTACATGTTAATGAGTAGCATCTGGCTTTCTACTCAAACACTGCTCAGGTTGATCTGAGCGAACGACACTTCAAAGTTGCTGCATCATATACTGCTTTCAAACCTGCAATGCTTTGTAGCACTGCTTATTGTGGCTTTGAGAGCTCTAAGCTAGTTGTGAGGTACGTAGCATGCCAGAAGTGGAAACAGCACCGAGCTCCACCAATATTAACTGCTGGGAGTAGTTCCCAGAAGCACCTGATACTGATCCATTGACAAGTGGAAGGAAGGTGTAGTTAACTCTTACAAGTTCAAAATCCCCATGTTTTCCAACAGGTATCTTCAAAACTAACAGCTGAAAGCTTTTCCCCAGGCAGCATGCCTAATCACCATCCATTACACAGCGGTAGCCGGAGTGTCAGATCTCAACTCCCGAGGCTGTGGAGACATCCCCACGCCTCGTGGTTAACTTAACTGGCAGCAAGTCTTGTGGTGCCTGCGCTGCCCAGCCTCGGCGGCTCGGGAAAACTCTTCCCCTCCTTGCTGTAGCGGCGGGTACCGAACGCCTGCCCAGCTGGCACCCGCGGCCCGGCCCCGCGACCAACACCCGCCG
>NW_020799098.1:13925074-13949711 GCF_003259725.1 Athene cunicularia | reverse complement strand
TTAGCAATATTGCATGAAGATAGCGACATAGCACTTGTGAACGTGGGTTTATCATTCACGAACCCTTTGGGAGCAGCCTGGTAGACCTCCAGGAATATTCTGCTCAGCGTCATTAATTCAGAGTAGTAGCAATTTATTCCAAGTGTAGGAACACTTGTGCACGGTAGAGATAATGGGCACCTTATATGAGGTGTTAGCACCAGAAGCTAAATAAAGGCTTATGTCAAAATTTCTACTTTTTGATACCAAAGTAATGGTGCAAAACTCTCTCTGTGTGTGGCAGGTTCATTTTAAGAAGCTGGGTAATAGTAAGAAATTGGTTTTGGCTTATGTAATGAACTCAACAGGGTATATTTCTTACATGAGCCTTTTTTCCCCCTGTGCACTTCCTCTTGACCTGACTGAAAACAGGCTGGTTAATGAACTGTGTAATCTCTTAAGAAGTTCCCACATTGTGTGGAAGAAGTTAAAACACTCAGCTGTTCCACAGGGCAAGTTTTGAGCCCTCAGGAGTGGCAACCATGGAGCATGGCAGGCCCCACACATGCTGGGTGCCAGGGCAGGGACCGCAGTGTACAACCCAAGTGTCTCATCCCTCCTTCACGGGCCGTAGTGAGTCTGTGGCAACAGTGTGGAGCGTGAGCTCTGTCACGGCCTGACAGCCGTGGTGCGGTCACTCGCCCTGCTGTGCCTGTGAGGCTGGTGGAGCTCCATCCAGTCCATCTCCAGTGCTGATATGCCCTGTGCTACCTACACAAACCTAGTTCATGCTTCAAGTCTTCATTTTCCACAGTGAACATACAGCTTTGGCAGTGGACAGAATGTATTGACTCATTAACCTCTTGTGTCTGCTACAAGTGGTATAACCAAAGCTGAGCTTATTAGGCCTGCTTAAGCAGGTCTTTCTGCTTTTGAAAGGATTGAGACCGGTGAGTGATGAGGCTGGACATAAAATGACAGTGAGCTGTGCCTGAAATTCTAGACTCTTAGCAGGGGGTTGTTTTTTTTTTTTTTAAAAAAAACACATTAAAAAGCCATCTGCTCTTATGTATTCAGAAGTCAAGAAAGGTGAGCTGTCTTCTGTGGTCTACAAAATGACATTCACAACCAACCAGCCACCAAAACACTAACATCTCTTGGGAGTGGCAATGATCACTTCTGCTATTTTCTGTAATCCAGCAGGAGAACTAAGTTGCAGAAAGTAATACTGAGGAAAGTGTGAAGGACCCTGAAATGCAAAATCCCTCAAACCAAAGCAGTCCTACCTTTTATTCAACAGCTGACATGGAAGAAGAAATTGTTATCAGAGGTGGACTAAAAATGGGATGGGGGGATGGAGAGAGGAGACCTGTGAAGGGAGAGGTACAGGTGTGTCACCGGGGAAAAATGGCAAACACCAGAGAGTGTGTTTGTGTGTGGCAGCAAATTACTGTTGGAGACTTGCATTTGGGTTACAAAACCTAGTTTCTGGGCGCTTGGTGCGCGCCTAAAACTTCGTCTCGTTCAGGGTACCGGGTGAGGCGCTCCAAAGTCCAGCTTCCCGATATTACCAGAAAGCCTTAGCAATAGCCGTTTAAGAATAGTAAAGCTTCCTTATGTATGCGTGCAATGTTTACCACTTACAAATCGCTTAATTTTATAACCTGAGCAAGTACAGTACTCTAAACTGTGTTTTGAAAACTGAAATGCAATCTGTCATCATGTAAAAAAATAAAAAAGACAGTTTAAGACTTGTAGTAGCCGACGCAAATGTTACGCTGCACACCAAACAAGGACGGGAATTGGGAAAAGCATCTTTCAGAGCACGGTGTCCTGGGTTCTGTAGTAAGACCCAAAATGTGGATTTTTACAAGTAAGCAGTTCTCAGGTATCCAGAGGTCTTGGCTGTGAATTTAACATGCAGCTGAACTTTCCTGACTGAACACTGTTTGCTGTGGTGACAGTCACACCTACCTGCCCTTGCACTGGCGGCACGGGCGCATGAGCACATGGATGGCGGTGAAGTCAAGGAGCACCTATGAGGGAGGCGTGGTTGCCTTCTTGTTTCCCAGTCACTGTAAAAGACATATTCTTTTATTTATTTGTTAAAATTGCCACGGGGTTAATATTTTTCTGAGCAACAGTTTGAAATTTTTTTTTTTTTTGCTCTCTTGCTTCATTGTGCTTTCGTCTTTTATCTGGCACTGCTAAAGCCTGAGCAAATATTTAAAATAGTGTATGAGGAGACAGGTTATGGAGAAGTTGAAGTTTGTGTTCCAAGAACAGTAAAACTTCGAATCTAGTAAGTCTAAGATTTTCTGCAGCAGGCTGCATGGTTGAAAAATTCTTGGTATTGAAGTAGTCTCTAAGCCCAGCTATTTGTAACACTTGAAAATAAAGTGGATGTAGGGTTTTCTAATTTGGCTGCGTTTCCGTGATTTGTACTGCGTTATCTCCCACAGCCTCTTGTGCATATAATTTGCCAGTACTGAAAGGTTTAAGCTTTTGCTGGAGTTTTTAATAAACATTAGGCTATATGTTCTAAATCATTTTGTTTGCAGGATTTTTTGATGGGTCTAGCATTGTTGGAATAGAGCCCTTTAGCAATATTGCATGAAGATAGCGACATAGCACTTGTGAACGTGGGTTTATCATTCACGAACCCTTTGGGAGCAGCCTGGTAGACCTCCAGGAATATTCTGCTCAGCGTCATTAATTCAGAGTAGTAGCAATTTATTCCAAGTGTAGGAACACTTGTGCACGGTAGAGATAATGGGCACCTTATATGAGGTGTTAGCACCAGAAGCTAAATAAAGGCTTATGTCAAAATTTCTACTTTTTGATACCAAAGTAATGGTGCAAAACTCTCTCTGTGTGTGGCAGGTTCATTTTAAGAAGCTGGGTAATAGTAAGAAATTGGTTTTGGCTTATGTAATGAACTCAACAGGGTATATTTCTTACATGAGCCTTTTTTCCCCCTGTGCACTTCCTCTTGACCTGACTGAAAACAGGCTGGTTAATGAACTGTGTAATCTCTTAAGAAGTTCCCACATTGTGTGGAAGAAGTTAAAACACTCAGCTGTTCCACAGGGCAAGTTTTGAGCCCTCAGGAGTGGCAACCATGGAGCATGGCAGGCCCCACACATGCTGGGTGCCAGGGCAGGGACCGCAGTGTACAACCCAAGTGTCTCATCCCTCCTTCACGGGCCGTAGTGAGTCTGTGGCAACAGTGTGGAGCGTGAGCTCTGTCACGGCCTGACAGCCGTGGTGCGGTCACTCGCCCTGCTGTGCCTGTGAGGCTGGTGGAGCTCCATCCAGTCCATCTCCAGTGCTGATATGCCCTGTGCTACCTACACAAACCTAGTTCATGCTTCAAGTCTTCATTTTCCACAGTGAACATACAGCTTTGGCAGTGGACAGAATGTATTGACTCATTAACCTCTTGTGTCTGCTACAAGTGGTATAACCAAAGCTGAGCTTATTAGGCCTGCTTAAGCAGGTCTTTCTGCTTTTGAAAGGATTGAGACCGGTGAGTGATGAGGCTGGACATAAAATGACAGTGAGCTGTGCCTGAAATTCTAGACTCTTAGCAGGGGGTTGGTTTTTTTTTTAAAAAAAAAACACATTAAAAAGCCATCTGCTCTTATGTATTCAGAAGTCAAGAAAGGTGAGCTGTCTTCTGTGGTCTACAAAATGACATTCACAACCAACCAGCCACCAAAACACTAACATCTCTTGGGAGTGGCAATGATCACTTCTGCTATTTTCTGTAATCCAGCAGGAGAACTAAGTTGCAGAAAGTAATACTGAGGAAAGTGTGAAGGACCCTGAAATGCAAAATCCCTCAAACCAAAGCAGTCCTACCTTTTATTCAACAGCTGACATGGAAGAAGAAATTGTTATCAGAGGTGGACTAAAAATGGGATGGGGGGATGGAGAGAGGAGACCTGTGAAGGGAGAGGTACAGGTGTGTCACCGGGGAAAAATGGCAAACACCAGAGAGTGTGTTTGTGTGTGGCAGCAAATTACTGTTGGAGACTTGCATTTGGGTTACAAAACCTAGCTTTTTTTTTTTTTTTTTATTCTGTGTCTCAATTTCACTAATCCTTATCCTCACGGGAGTGGGTCTCACAGGTCCCCACTGTCTCACAGGTTTTCACCTAAGTCAGGTCTGCCCACAGAGCTGTTGCATCAAATATATGCTACACCTTGCTCCATTGTGTTAGTATTATGTTGCCAACAGTTTCCTTTGCTGAGAATAGGCTTATCTGGCATTTTACTTTTTGGTGTGGGGGCTGATGGGATGCTTGCAGCAAAAATCTGTGAGGTTGAAAGAAGTTCAGATGTTCACTTATGCCTCGGTAAATGTTAACTGAGATGCTGTCACTTCAAATTTACTGTTCCTTGGATTGCAGCATGGGGAAGTCTTTCAGACCATTATTTTGCAGCAAGGACATCTGCCTGCAGAAGCAATGCAAAGTAGCATAAGGAGTGTTTAAAACCTAAGGTAAATTAATTTAAAGTAGATTAACAATGGTTGCATCTTTTCTTTGTTTTTCAGAATTGGTCTGGGAGTCTTATTGTAGCCTCTTTAACTGGTGCTTTTGGGTCGTCCTTTCTTTATGGTTACAATCTCTCAGTGGTGAACGCTCCTGCAGTGGTAAGTGACTGACAAAACTAGAGTTTAGTATCAGTAGAGGGCAGCCTTGTCCAACTACTGCGCTCTTCTCAACATCCTGCTTTTACAATCCTGACATAGTAGGAGAGGTTAAATCTCATATGGTAACTTTCCTTTGCCTGAATGCTTCTTTCTGCTGTCCATGAGGCGTTCACATAAATTCAGTAGCTGTCAGAAAACTCAACTTCACTGTTGAGGTGAGTGGTTGCAAGAGGTTCACTTCTCATTCTCCCCAGGCTCAGACCAATACTACATCTTCTTGCACACTTCTGCGTGTTAAGGTATTTTTAATATTGTGTCTTTCCATCTAGTGAGTATTTGGTAGCTCTGTGCACATGTTCAGCAACTTTTGTTTGCATGATTTAGTTCTGGAGGGTTGCACAACATTTCATTCCCACAGTGCTGATATTATAAATAATGCCTCTGGCTTCCTCTTAAATAAAGGGCCTCTTCTTTTGCATTTCGTGGTGATGCCTTGTTTGGTTCTGAATTCAAGACTGCTGTGTTGACCATCTGTTTGCTGCAACATACGGAATACATTTGATGAATACTGTGAAATCAGTGTACAATATTTGGGGGGGGATTTCATTAAAGTATCAGTTACCACAAATGGAAATCTGAACATTTTGTTTTGACACTGGCGGTCTAGAGATCCTCTTAATTCAGTCAAGCACAGCAATAACAATTCAGTGGAGTTGCACACAACACTATTTTGAAAAAGTAGCTAGTAAATTTAGGGAACTAACTTTGGAAATTCAGTTTCAAAATAGTTCCAAAGCTAAGCTGCTTCTTTTATGGAAATTTCTTATTAAAATAAATGTGTGGCTAGGTTTCCACCTAAACAGGTTGGTCACATTAAAGATAGATGCAATATTTATGCAAATAATGAAATATTTTTTTTTTACATTTATGTTTCATATATGTATTTTATTTGGTAAACTGATAACACAAGGGTCTAGGAAGAGACTCACCCTGTAGGAAGTTTTAATTGCCCCCTTTGTAACTTCTGGGAGTTTTCTTGAAGTTCCTGGTACTTCTTGTACAATAACACAGGGTTGGACGAGTTGGATATTTATTCTAGCATGACCTGTCTAGGCATCACTTCACCTTGCAGTCATCAGAAGGTAAACATGGCTTAGAAGAAATGATCAGGAAGCTGAAATTCTGTGATCAATGGTATTGATTGTCCTGATGGTAGACATCCTTCCTGTGCTGCCTCAGTACTGTCAAGAGAGCGGTGAGAATGATCTGGTGTCTAAACTTTTAAGTGCTGTTTAAAAAATGGGCTGTCCTAATAATCAGCACTCTCCTGTCACTTTCTACAGGAGTAAAGCCAAGAAAGGATGACAGGACGTGCTTTTTGGCAAACACTCAAGACGGTTAGGTTTGAACTATGTGATAGAATATAGTGGTGACCAGAGTGTGGGTGGGGAGGTTGAACTGTGCTGTGACAAATGCTAAATTCCAGGTGCTGTGGTTAGTAATGCTTTCGGGATTGTCCATTTTTGTTTGAAAACTTTACTGTTGCCTTTGGACTGAAACTGGGCACCATACTGATGTCTTTGGTCATACTGTTGACAGGTATGCTTGAAGTCTCCCTTTTTGCAGCATGGTATTTCAGTGTTTGATTTGGGAACTTCGTGGCTTTCTTATTCATGTTAAGCCATACATTAGCTAGGGCTAAGGAGTGGTCCTACTGACAAGGAATACATAGCTGTGTAGTTCAAGAATAAAATACCAGTGTGGCCTCTGGTCCTCTCTCTAGCTCCAGGGTTAATCTGTGTCATCCGTTTGCCTGGGATAGGCCACCTTCCTGTCTCTGTCCTTGGAGTTGCAGCGACCGGGTTGAAGGGAAGAGACTGGGCACTGCTCATAGGCATGGTGTGGAGGAGTGAGCTGTATCGAAGCTGTGCTCTGGCAGCACAAGAAAAGGAACCTTTGCCCCATCTGGTTTTCCCCTGTATATCAACAAATCAGTCTGCTGCAAGGTGACCCTTTGGGAATACTGATGTGAGGTGACTGAGGAAAACCGAAGGGGAGCAGCTTGAAGCTGTAGATGAAGAACAGTCTTGTAAGAGGTTATACTGGGAGTGCAGTAATTCCTTAAACTTGTAAGCTGAGTTTCATTTATAAACTTGGTAGGTCAAATAACTTGTTCTGGTGGTACGCAGTTTGCAGCCTTCATTGTATGGGCATCTCTCTGTGGGATGTTGGGTATCTTCTACCCCAGTTTACTTCATTCCTTTTGATGGGTAAAGTCCTCCAACCTTAGAGAAGGACTGTGTGATGCTTTGAGAAGTACTGGAAAAAATGCTTGAGAATGACTTTTGACTAAAACATGGGATGTTTCCAGGATCCTGGAACTGAACATGTCAGCATGGTGACTGAGCTGGGGAGGGAGGAAGTTCATTTAAGATTGAAGCGTTGAAGAACTGTTTGTAAATTCTTGTGTACATTTTCTTCTGGTGCTCCAAGTTGTGCCACCTCATCAAACCACAGAATACCCCTGCAGTTCTCACCAGTGAACTTTACTGCAGGTCATCTCGTAAGGTAGAGTCAGTCCAGCTTTCTTTTTCTTCCAAGGTGGGGAGAAGCTTCGCCAGCTCTGCTCAGAGCAGAGATCACTTCCCACTCAGTCCCCTACTTGGCTGTGGGAAAGAGCAGTGGCCCATTGGAGGTGTGCTTCCCCCTGCACACATCGCTTCACCGCACAAAAAACCCAGGGTTAGAAGTCTCCATGGGCTTGTTCAAAGAGTTACGAGAACTTATTAAAAGCATATGGGAGCATTTGACAGTAGGACGACAAATGCTTTAATTGAATACAAGTCGAAGCTGTCTTTTTCCAAGCTTGATTTCTACAATTCTGTGATTGTGGGCAAGCTCTGTAGAACAGCGATGTGCTTTGTGCAGGAAGTGAAGACTCTGCTATTTACTGCTGTGCGGAGGAGGCTGCAGCGCTGCGTTTGTTTTAGAGCTGCCATGGGGAAAGTGAGACTATTGCAAAAATGTATAGCCTGCTGTCAGCCAGTGCAGTAGTTATCATTCTGTATGAGTGACCCTTGTAACTAGGGGTAAGGTTATTTTCCTTTAAAGATCAGCTCATCTCTTCCCTTGTTGTAAGTTATTTACACTTAAAAGAGTCAAGGAAAATACTTCTATTATATTTAAAACATACCCCTTATATATATAAAGATATATACATCCCTTATATTCCCCTTGTATTTCCCACCCTAGCACTGCTACCTTAATGAACTGAGGCAGCAGAAGACAAGGTCCAGCTACCATTCCTTGTAGACTTTAGTTAGGGGACAAAATTTTTGTATACAGGTTTATGCCATTAATGTTGTTCAGACATCTGAATAAAATCCCAAACGAGCCTTTCCACAGAATTCAGTGCATTCAAATCCAGTGGATCAGACTTGTTTCATGTGCAACTCCACAAAACCTGCAATGTGCTATTAGCTTCTCATTTACTAGCAGTGGGAATCCAGACACGGGTGATGTACATGCCAGCACATTTATGTTACTATTGAGTGTTGTAGTTTGTACTTTCTTTTCTTGAGTATTTGCAGTCATTTGATGTCTTCTTGTAAATAACAAAGCAATGGTGAGAAAATTAGTCATTAACACAAGGGGAGAATAATTTGCATACTATTTTTAGCCATTATCATTATCAAGAAATGCTAATAGTGCTCTAAAAATGTTTTCTCTTGGTATTCATTACTATCAGAAATGAACTTCAAATAAACAAGATATCTGAATCTAAATATAATCTGAGTATTGATGTTAAAGAGGTAAGATGTATTTCTTGATTTAATGACACATTCATTTGGAAGTTTACTGTGAGATTCTTCTAAATGGACCAAGCACCAAATTGATTTTTTTTTCTTTTTTGTGTTTTTTCCTGACTCTTTGTATAGAAACATATAAGAGAGGATGGGAGAAATACCTGTCCTTTTAATTCAGGGCACAAGAGACCTACTAGAAACTTTACAGAAGGAAGGTAATAAGTGGTATGCTCTACCTCCACCTTTCTTAGGTACTTTGCAGGTGGAGAGGTGGTGTTTCAGACTAAACAAAGTCCTCAAGGCTGGAATACCTAAAGTTTGAACAGGGAAAATGTGCTGTTAGGCTTATACTGCTGAGTTCTGACCCAGGATAATTTAGTACCTATGACATGCTGGAGGAAATCTGAGAAGGAACTGGAGAAAAGTGCAAAGATGAAACTTTGTGGTACTGTAGAGCTTGTTGGCTGACACAGAATGTGTGAGAGCGTTACATGAGTGTGCTGTGCCCTTCCACGGTAGTGACCACCTGGTACTGTATCCATGCCAGAGTATCAGACACCACAGTGGCATCGGAGGTTTGCATGATTTCAAAATGGTAACAGCATAAAAATGAGGAGGCTTGACTAAAAAGAAAATAAATAGGTGATGTCTCTGCAAGTGATACAGAGACTATGTAAAGGTGTCATGCTGGAGCTGCCATCTTTGCCTTTTAGACAGACGACGAAACTTTGGTGTAATTAAAGATCAGGGAAGGGCAGTTGTTAGAAGGCAACCCTCCAAAAACCTGCAGTTGTGCTCATGTGAGGAAAGCAGAAAAAGAATATGAGCTCTGGTACATTGAAGGCTAAAAAAGTGAGCTGGTCCTGGAGTTTAGGTACTTACAGCAGATACAAAAAGAGTCCAGAGGGCTTGGGGATATAAGGCCAATAGATGAAGTTGAGAAAGGATGTTCAGAAAATACAAGGACGAACAAGAAACCTCAATTACTGTTTTGAATTGGAAAAGTCTAGGAAGGTCACATGCTGGAAACTTCATAAAGAAGAATGTGTTGGAGAAGCTGAAATGTCAGTAGAGATATGGAATAAAATTAGCGATAATTTTGTGTCAAGTTGCTGGAATGCCTCAACATTTGTTCAAGACTGAAAAAATAACTGAAAATGTAGGCTTTCTATTGCAGTTCAGCTTCTTTTCAAAAAACCTCAGTAACAGAGAGACTGAGAGGGTTAATGTGATTTTAAGAAGAAAGTTTTTAGGGGGAAAACTTGGAACATACATGCTAAGAATTAATTATTTGTACCTGACAAGATAGTAGAAACTGTAGTGGAAAAGAGAATTTGGGGAAGAGCTGGCATGGCTTTTGCAAAGGAGAACTGTAATTTGAGCATCTGTCATAGTTATCCAGAGATTCAAGAGACACTTGGACTTTCAAAAGATGCCCTGGAAGGGCTTTTATGGAAGGCTCTTAAGCAAATTAAGCTGCCATGAGAGAATAGTGTAGGTCTCAGATAGCTGAAGAGTTAGAAGATAGGTCTCAGGTTTTCATTTCTTAAGAGATCCAGCTTGTCTGGCAGGTAGATTCATATCAGGGTCTTAGGTGTCTGATTTCATGTTTGATACATGTTTTATTACTGAAAAGAAATTGCTTACCCTGTTTATCAACCTGAACTTGGTGCAGAAGGCAGCTTATGTAAATTTGAAGAGGAGAAGCCTTAACATATAGAAGTGATTTGGAATTCTGAATTTTAACAGTGTCAGACAACTAGCTCTTTTTGACTAATATTGTGGGCCTTTTTTTTCCCCTAAAAAAGTATCAAACCAACAGCTGTCAGATCTTGCCTTCCTCCTCTAACAGATATTTGTCTTGGCTGTAAATTCTTTTGGAGAAAAATACTACCTTTCATTGCTTGATTTAGTAGGTCCTTGATTTTGTATGGCTGCCAGATGTGGCAGTGTCATAAATACAGTGCAAAAGTGGACACAGACTCCCTTCTTCTCTCAGTCCATGAATGCTAATTGTTTTCAACTCTCTTTTTTCCCTAGTGTTATGCTAAAGAATTTGTAGAATCACTCACTTTCACATACTGGCCCTTTGGAAAAAACAGACTATTGAATGGCACTTAACTTTGAATAAATCTGAGATCTGCATTCTAGGACTGAAACACAAAATAGAGATGATAAATGTTGTTTCATGGTGAGCACGGTGTAGGATTTTGCCAAAAGGATTCCTACTTCTATAACTTTTAAGGCATCTTTAAAAATTTTCCAGAGAATTTCTTAAGTTACATGTGACCTCCTCCACACATACCCAGACCTATCAACAGAAGGCTTTTGGTGCTGTGTCCTTGTAAGACAAGCCAAACTCTTAATGTCAATCATGTTGCCATCTGGCAGGAATTGATTGTAACTCTCTTCCTATTCATTACCTTTGCATTTCTACCAATTCACCAACTTCTTCAAGGCATTTTTGCCTCTGTCTGCTACTGGAGCCTCCTTTCCTTCCTTAGTTCCAAGTTACTGGCACTGCAGAGCCATGAAAAAGATGTAAAACTGTTTGCGGTATTCTAGTATAAGCCCAGAGGACAACTGAGCACCATGCAGCTGCTCGCTCGCTCCTTCCCTCTTAGGGACGGGGAGGAGAATATAAAACAAAAGGCTCAGAGATCGAGACAAGGACAGGGAGGGATGACTCACCAGTTAGGGTCACAGGCAAGAGACAGTCTTGATTGGGGAGTGAAAAAGAACATCAGTTTAATTTGAATCCCACCACCACCACTAATTTACCAATCAGAGTAGGACAGTGAGAAATTCAATCACATCTTAAAAACACCTTCCCCCCACCCCTCCATTGTCCTGGACTTAACTTTATTCTTGATTTCTCCACTTCCTCCCCGAGGTGCTGCAGGGGGCAGGGGATGGGGGTTGTAGTGAGTTTGTCACCTGTTGTTTCTGCTGCTCCTTTCTCCTCGGGGTGGGAGGGACAACTCCTCACAGTTTTTCCCATCTCCAGCGTGGGGTCCCTCCCACAGGAGACAGTCCTGCATGAACTTCTCTGACGTGGGTCCTTCCCAGGGGCTTCAGCTCTTCATGAACTGCACCAGCGTGGGTCCCTGCCCCAAGCTACAGCTCTTCAGGAACAGCCTGCTCCAGCACGGGCTTCGCTCAGTCCCGGCCTGCTTCGGGCACAGCAACCTGCTCCGGTGTGGGGTCCCCCACGGGCTGCAGGGGGGCATCTGCTCCACCTGTCCTCCGTGGGCTGCAGGGGGTCTCTGCTCTGGCACACCTCCGGCCTTTCCTCCTCCTTTCTTCCACTGACCTCAGTGTTTGCAGAGGTATGTCCCTCAACTCCTCCTACCAGGTTCCCCTTCTTAAATATGCTATTGCAGAGGTACAGCTGCCATCGCTGATGGGCTTAGCCTTGGCCAGAGGCAGGTCTGACTGGAGCCAGGGAAACTTCTAGAAGCTTCTCACAGGGGCCACTGCTGTAGCCACTCCCCTGCTACCAAAACCCCACCACACACACAAACCCAGCACAGCTCTTAACATGAGACGGTGATTAATGATTGTTGACTAGTGGTAGTTGGCATTTAAGAATTTGTGAATGTTCTTTTTTATTAAAGTCATGGCAAATACTAGGCAGCGTGGTTTTCCATGGCTCATCCAGAAAACTGTTACACTAGGATGTGATACGCCACCTGTCTGAGGTTAAAAGTACCTGTGTGAGCAGTGACGGGAGCTCAGCTGATGTGCAGTACCTTGCCAAGCACGGGTGATGTGGTTTTGTGGAGTCTCCCTCCTTAAAAATATTTTAAAAATCACAGTCACGGTCCTGGGCAAGCGGCTCCTTGTAGCCCTGCCTGAGCAGGGGGGTTGGTCTCCAGAGGTCCAAGCTCAGCCATTCTGTGGATTCTGTGTTTGAGCCCTTAGCCCCAGTTCAGGCTGAAGGGTTTATATACATGTACACAATAAGGCTAAAGCAAACTGTTGTTAATATTTTAACAACAACCTAAATGGTAACATCCTTGCTTTATGGGAATTTCTGTTTTATAAGCCTCTTCTACATTCGTGCCTACCTGTGGTTTTTACCCCACCTTGTTTATGACCACCATGTAGTTAATTATATGTATGCTTTGACTGGTTCAGTTAGTCTATATTACAATTGCATCTGCAAGTGAGACCTCATTTTTTGGAGAAGGGAGATAGAAGAGCAAGAGTGATTCCTGCAAGCAAGCTACTGGTTTTTTTTAAATTGTGTTTCTCTCACTTATGTTCTTAAAAGTGTGATTTTTTTTACATGTATTGTTATTATTATGTTTTTTCTTTCAGTATATCAAGAAGTTTTACAATGAAACTTGGGAAAGAAGATATGGCTTCTCAGTGGATGAAAGCACACTGACTCTTCTTTGGTCCATAACTGTTTCTATTTTTGCCATTGGTGGCCTCGTGGGTGCCATTATAGTTACTCCAATTGTGAAGTTCTTCGGACGGTAAGTGTATTGAAAAACTTGTATTTTCTAAAGCAGTTTCTCACTTAATCTCTTTAGAAGGCTTGACTTTTATTTTTTTAGAAAACCCTCTTCACCAGAATGCGAATTTAAACATCTTCAGATTATGAATGCTCATTTCTAAGAGTTCTGAATTTTTGAGAGTAAAATTAGTACCTTTCTCTCTGGACTTACCGTGCATCATTTGAGTCACAGAAGCCATTTGCTCTGAATGGGCAGTGGATTGAGATGTTGAGGAGGTTGAATTGTCAAGAGTGCAAAAGGAAAATACTATAGAATAGGAAAAATTTCACAAAGGATTGGCAGATTCATGAGTCTGACGAGTATCTCACTGTACACAAATAAGCTATCAACATGTCTCATTTGCTTCTCAACAACATTTGTTGTTACGCAGTAATAAAAATTTCCTCTTTTTAGTTTTTCTTCCTTGTGTCCACTTAAAGTACAGTTTGAAGAACTAAATGAGGGTGAAGTTTGTGTTTGGTCTTCCCCCAGCTTGGGGATGCCTTGGGGATGCCTGATCTATATAATGCAGTTTTTGACCAAGTCTTGACCATAGGGAATATGAGTATTTTAGGAATGTTTGTGCTGGTGTGTGTTTGCATTTTTGCTGCAGGTATTAACTAGATATTTCTGTCAAATATTTGTTTCATACAGTTTCCAAAAAGAATTTCAGAAGTAATTTGTAATTTACCTATATTTAGAAGGGCATAGAAAAAGAAAAAACGTTATAGTATTCACTTTAACTGCTCATTTGGCTTTTCCTTAATTGTAGATTCTATATAATTTGATAATTTTTCCTCAGTTAAATCACTGGAGGCTTAAATATAAGCATTCACCTCCAGTGTTCTTACTTTTCTGTTCTGACTATTTCCATCCATTTAGACTGGCTTTCCTAGGCCTGTTTGTCATTCTCCCAACTCTTCCACATCCCATTTTTTTTACCTCAAAGGGTACATTTTCAGATTCTTCCATGTCATGCTTACAGAAAGTCGGTATTCTCTGCTCTGTAAATCTATTATCCATTCTTCATTTATTTATTCTGTCCCTTCACTTCACCATTTGATTTTCAATTTTAAAATATTTTGTGAAATAAAAGATGGGCTCATAGAAGCCTTGAATTTTTGGTAAAGGGAAGAACAGCTTTGTGTGCAGGTTTGTTAAAGTGGTGTCTGATCTCAGTCATACCACTTTGATGGGATCAGATCATATTTCAAGGGCAGAGCTTTAAGTCTTGCAGACTCTGCCCCTGTTTATTATTTTTATAACTGTTAAACCATGAAAACAGCTCTTTTATAGATATGGTGTACAAGTACTTGATTATAGATGGGAAGGGATTGCATCACGCAGAGACAGTGGATAAAGGCAGCTCATCAAAGTCTGGTTCTTGAATTTGCTGTTCACACAGCGGTGTGTTCGTTTGGTCTAGGAAACCAGACTGACATATTGGTTCGGTAATTGAGGAGCACATTATTAAATGTTGACAGAACAATAAAATACTTTGCTGCTAAATTGTTGAAGTGTAGGTTGGAGCGTTGTATGCATGATGAAGCTGAGCTCCATTTACACTGACACAGAATAATGAACTAAGGGGGATCAAAAGCATTAGTCACAAATAATGTATGACTTTAAAAGAGCACTCTTGAATCATACTGCACTAAGGTTAATAACATAATTTCCAAATTACTGGATTGCTAGGCCCTACTTAGTTCAAGAGAGATGTAGAGTAATTTTTTGAAAGAGAGCCTTCATCCACATAAGCCTAAATCCCATGTTCAAATGTGTCTTTGACACTTCACAGCAGTATGCTCATTGGATTGCTTAGCCCACTGCTGGGGAGACATTGGCAAGAGAGGCATTCCCTCAAGCACAGTGAACTGTTTTGAGTATGAAGTGATTAAGGGAATTTGTCTGGATTACCTTAGTAATGCTACAACTTTGTTATCCTGAAGTCATCTGCTGTAGTTAAAATGCTGACAATATTCAATCTGTTAGTGGCTTTTAGTTAAACACCTAGTTTGTTTATTTAAACACCTAATTTCCTTACAGTGCTGTTTGTATAAGGTATTATATTTGCTCCCAAGTGGAGCTTTTAGAGTTTTTATTACTGAATTTTGAGACAACAATACATTTTTGATGAAACTTTAATTCTGTCGTTTTCCTAGCTGCAGGTTTTAGACAAAAATATTATTAATTTAAATCCCTAATTAAAGCTGTTGCAGCCATGGAGGGCACGTAGTTGCTAGGATTCTATTCTGGCCTCTGGAACTGTCCAGTATCATGAAAACAAACAACAACCTGAAATCACAAAAGATTAATCATATGTGATTTTTCAAAAAGCCAAGGACAATTCTGAGGAAGAGATTTTCAAGTTATTTCAATATCCAAAATGCCTAAAAAAAGAAAAAGGCAAAAAAAATCCTTAAAGCTTAGCTGTATTTGTGTCTAGCTGATGGGTTAACTGTCTGTCTCTGCTGAGATGCTTATAAAAGCTGATTTCCACTGAGCTAATTTCTGTTCTCTTAGGAGTACTTCAGACTGAGTACAGGATTGGAAGTTACGTTTCGGCAGCAGTACAGATAGTCTGAGAACCATTTTTGACAACAAGCTGCAAAACTTACTTCTTGGCTTAGGATGTAGCTGCTTGTGACAAATGCTCTGTGCTCAATCAGAAGTTTTTGAAAGCATTTTCCTTTTGGATTGCATAAATATTTTATTTCTTTTGGCTGGAGAGAATTCTGAATTATTTGAATGGAAGGAACAAAAATCTTCATGTATAAACAAATGCTCATCTAGTATTTTGAGTGCAGTAGCTGCAGCAGAATGGTGTGGGGCTCTGCACTGGAACTTGAGAGACCAGTTCTCCGTTTCCCAGGTCTAGCACTGTTTTGCATGTTAGCTTTAGGTTAGGTCCACTGCTCTATCTATTCCTCTGTTTACCCAGTTACAGAAATAGGGCTGTTGACACACTCTATAACCTTCAGCAGGACTGAAAAATGAAATGTGCTGTGTGAGAACTAGGTATGATATTTATACTTCACTAGGTTTCATGTACCGTTTGTACTGCTTGACCAGGTTCTGAGATGTGAGAGCAACGGTTAGGCTGACCAATGTCTTTTCTTAAGGTGGCTTTAATGTTGAAGTTTGCATGCTTACACTTTCTAAGTGTGGTGAGCACAGTTATCTGACAAGATTGGTTCTTTGATTGTTTTTTTTCAAAGTAAAGGTGTCTGCTGTGGTGCTTTTTGAAGTGTGGTGTCTTTATATCACTTATATTAGAGCTATACAAGCAGTGGTTTGTTGGGGTTTTTTGATTTCTTCTTCCTGTGCCTTGTTGCTAAGGTAATAATACAGTTTTGGCCTATGTGACCAGGAAAGCATAGGGGGTTTTTTATGATTGTAGCAATTTTGAATATGACCCAGCTAGAAGTAAATTCAGACAGTATGGGGAGTTTGAAGAGTTTCGCTGTTTTTTTTTTCTTAGGAGCTATGATGAGAAGTTGTTCCTACTGTTTATGGTTGTTGTAGCTTGGCCCCAGCTGTCAGCTGAACACCCACCCAGCTGCTTGTCACTTCCAAACCCCAAGTGGGCTGGAGTGACTGGGAAGAACTAAGAGAAACAGGAGCAAGACCATTCATGGGTCTAACTAAAAAAAGGGAAAACATCCATTACTGTCACAGGCAAAACAGGCTCAACTTGGGGAATTTAATTTATTGCCAGTTAGCATAAGTATTTAATTACTGATCAGGTATTGTGAAACAAGACAAACATTAGGTTACCTTTCCTTCTACTTTCCCAGGCTGAACATCACTCCAGGCTCCCCTACTCCCTCTTTGTACCACAGCAGGTCACACTCAGTCTCTTCAGTGAGAGAATGGAGAGTGTAGGGGGTTGGGGTTAGCGTGTAACAACTTCTCTGTGCCGCTCCTTGCTTCTTACTCTTCTCGTATGCTCCAGTGTGAGTCCTCCGTGGGCCACAGTCCCCCTGGGGATGTATCTGCTCAGTCCTGCTGCACTTTCTCCTCCACTGACCTTCTTACTCCCTCATTCTGTCTCCTTATAGAAGCCACCCCTGCAGCCCCTTCACTTCCAAAACCTTGTCATAGACACCCAGCACAGTGTTTTTATCACCAAAAATTCAAATGCTTTACATAGTAACACTCTAAACAATGTGTTACTTCCTTGTTTTCTTTTTTTTTTTTCCAATCTGGGAAGGACAAAATTACTTGTTTTTATCTTGGTTAGTTAGGCTTTGCTTTTCTGCTTTTTGATGCATAGCATAAGGGGTCACTGGCTAACTTTTCTAAGAAGATACATATTTTGTAGGTTTCATTTAAATTAAAGAAGAGGAAAGTAGTATCTTCAATTGAATGTATAGCACTTGTGTGACCTTTTTCCATTTTTGGCATTATTTATATCACTTCAACCCACCCAAATTATCTTGTTTTGAAAAATCTGTTTCAAATGGTAAAATCATCACTCTTGACAGCTATGTTGTATAAATATATACTTTAAATGAGCTGTATCTCATCTTTTGATCTTCAAACCATGTTATTCATTTAGTGTTCAAAAGTCACTAGAAATCAGGAAAAGTAATTAAAAATATAAGTATTAAAAATATTTCCTGTCAGAAATGTACTGGAGTGTTATAAGAAGTTGGATGTCTTGTTCAAAGGGTGGGAGATTTCCAGTTGGTACCTATGTGTCAATGAATGAGGACTGCTGGGTCAGTTTGTTATAAGGTTTGTGAAAGAAAAGGGTAGACAGCCTTTTTGGTCATTCCTCTTCTTTTGCGTGGTATTTACAATACATAGAGATTGAAAATCCCTCGAGAATACTTACAAATTTAATACCACTTCAGTTTTTTAATAAAATGGGTGTATTCTCAGCCTGTGTCATTTACCATCAAAGTTAATGGATTTCTCGTAATTTACATCATCAGTGATGTTGTAACTCCAGGTAAGTTTGTTTTCAGATCAGTTGTTACCTTCATACGTTGTTGTGTGATTTGAGGCTTCAGTGTTGGGTTGTACCTCTAGAGCCAAGTTGTACCTTTAGAAACAACACTGTGCTTAATTATGTGACTGCAAAACCTTGTAAAGACAAAGCTTTACCGTGTGTATGAGGTGACTCACAGATGGAAAACATAGGGTATGATCATTCTCTTGCCACATAATTGTGAAAATTATGGTGTTTTGTCTTGTGTTGGATCATAAGCAATTGAAAGCATTTATCTTGTTGTGATGTGCTGTACAGAGGCCACCACATTTCCAGCAGATATCCCTGGCACTCTGCCTAGGAATCGTAAGAAATTTTTCAGTTGCTCGCAAGGCTGAACCTGATGATAATGGCTTCTCCAGCCATTCACTTGCAGGCTGCCATTTAGCAAAAAGCCACTTAAATCCAAATTCATGGAGATATGTGTATAAGGTAGCAGTGAATCTTTGAGTTCTGGGTGGGTTTTCTACTTCATCTTTCAATAGAGTCATTGCAGCAGAGCTATTGATCTTATATCTTTAACCACTCTTCTTCCATGTGTTCAGGAAATGAGACCTTGGATGTCAGTGTTTGAGTCTGACTGTCAAAAGCCCATGAAATCCTACATATTTCTTTTGTAAAGTATTTATTTCTGAAGAAGCTATGAGACTTTGGAGTCACTTTTGATTAATCAGGCCTTTAAACTTGAACAGAAAGTTCTGAAAGGTGAAAACTAAGAAGTACAGCTGTACAGCTGTTGGTACAGTATGAATGAAAAATTGAGAAGTTTTGTAATTTTTAAAATACATTTTTGTAATTTTGTTTATTTTTTTCCAACAAAGTAATAATTTTCAGTAAAGAATCTTAGATTTTTTTTTTTTCATGTTTTATTTGACTGCTATAGAATGAAATAATTTAAAAATTGGGGAAAAAAATGTAAACCTGTATTTTGGTTAATTTCAACAATTTTTGGAAAAGGGTTGATTTTTATCACTCATGTGAGCCCAAGTGTTTTCTCTAACTCTACAAGTATTAAGTAATTTTCCTTAATGTATGTTTTTAATATCATGAATTTAAGGGTGAATTATAGTGACATAAATATGTCAGTGTGGGTAGTTCTCGAAATCGTAAAAACTGCGTATGGCATAAAAATGCCTGTAGTTATATCAGCTTATTGCTATTTGAAGTATATTCTCTGGTTTCTACATACATACATTTACCCAGAGTTCGCTTGTTTATATTTATATACAGAGTCTCAGGGATGGTGCTTAGGTTCTTAGGATGTGTAGGATGGCTAATTGTCATGCCTTTGAAGTACAGCTCTTTAACTATGATATGTTTTATTTTAAAGCTGTGGTATAGGTTTGGAACTGTATCCATTTGGGTATAGTATTCTATTTTGGAACTCTGCATCTAAGAGGAAGTATTTGTTAGGCGCTTTTTGTTTTTATTTAGGGTTATTTAAGAATAATAGCCTAGCACATGACTAGATTTAACTGTTGTGATGCTGATATCTACATAAAATATCTTTTCCTTTTAGGAAATGTACGTTGCTGCTCAATAATGTATTTGCGGTGACAGCTGCATTGTTGATGTCCTTCTCCTTGTTGGCAGGATCATTTGAAATGCTCATATTGGGCCGCATTATAATGGGTGTTGATGCAGGTAAGCTTTTATCATGCTGTATATATCTGAAATGCTTCCACCATGCATAATTCTTCTCCTTTCCCCCAGTTAGATCTTTCTGTACATTAAAGAGGCTACTTTTAGGCTTACATTTCAGGGACTAGCCACACTGATTTCACTAAACGTCAGAGGATCTGATGTTTGGAGAAGACACTGGAATGGATGCTAGCTGCTGTGTCCACCTTGGTTGTTGTTCCTCCTTTCCTCCTCTGGCCCCAGCAGAGCATATCTGTATTCATGCTATGAAAATCCTTTGGCTAAGAGGGTGTAGTCTATTTCTTAAAGCTGCTTGCTGCTTTGTGTTTAGAAGTTTTTGGATCTCATGCTAGTATCAGTACGATTAAGTAAAGGTTTGGTACGTCATCATTTGCTCCTAGCAACATGGTCTTCCCCCTTTAAAAGTAAACCATGGAGACACTGCTGCACCAGAATAGTCTAGCAGTGAGGGTCTCGGCAACTTCACAGATCTCTAAATGGCAAGTAATGTTTACCTAATGTGGAGGCAGACTTGATGAATTAAGATAGTTTTACACTCTCAGTGTAATTGCGTGACTCTAAATGGAAAGTGCCTTGACTTTTGCATCACTGAGCCCCCTTTCTGGCAAGCTTTGGCTATGTTTATAGTAAGAACAAACTATGCTGTGTTGAAAGTGCATGTGTCTATCACATGCAGTATGAAGTTCATAGGTAATTTTGGTGCTGACTGCTAATTTTTGTCTCAGATTACCACCAAGTGACCAAACTTCTGGAGCTGTATAAATGTCATCAGTGTACTAACCAGGGTTGTGCATTTGTTTTCTCCTGGCTCCAAGCAGCATTCTCATGCTTACTTTATGCCTGCTATTAGGAGTTCATTGCAGCTGTAAACCTGTATTGAGAGAAACATCTGCTAATACCATTTACAGTAAAAATATTTTATCTGACAGTGTCTGCTCTGTGCCTGATGCATTGGGGTGCTTTTTCCTTACTTGCACCAGTGCTAACGTGATTTTGCTTGCTTTGGGATGAGCAAATTAAAACAAAATCTGTTCTCCTGGTGATTCTCGTCACAGAGTAACCTTTGGTGCTTCTCATCAAATAGCGGTCTACGCACATCACTAAATTTGTAACAGATAATCCCATGGTTATTAAATGATGCAAGAGTAATTAGATATGCAGAGAAGATAATTCATATTATCTGTGGATAGATTTAATTCTGTTCTCTGCATGGTTTTATGCCACTCTTGTGAGCAGATTAGCACTCAGACTGCTTTCAGTAGATGTTTGTTTTGTACCTGGCATAATGAAAAGGCTATGTTTTTTTTCCTTCCTTTGTAGGCATTTCTCTGAGTGCCCTTCCCATGTATTTGAGTGAAATATCTCCTAAGGAAATCCGTGGTTCACTGGGTCAGGTCACAGCGATTTTCATCTGTGTTGGTGTTTTTACTGGTCAAGTTTTGGGACTGCCAGAAATATTTGGACAAGTAAGTATTTAACAGATGTTTTCTGTGGAAGAACACAAGAATGCCTGAAGTTTTATATTTTCATATTTTGACTTGAGTTCCTTACAGAAGTGGAAAACAGAAACATTGTTTTTTGGTTTTGAAGCACTTTGAGGAGTGGTTTCTTCCACATCTTTTAAAAGCATGTATGTGTGACTAAGTTTGGTAGATGTGGCAAACAGTTCTAACAGCTTGAGCAACTTGTGTGTGGGCATATGCAGGTTCCCCCTGCTCCTTTCTTGATTTACATTTATTTTTGCTGGTTTCCAGTTTCTTTGAGTAACATGGAAGTGCTTAAGAGTTCTTGCATTTTTCATTTATAATTTTTCAGTGTGATAGAACTGGAAAAATCCTGATTAGATTTCATATGAGGATCTGAATAGGAAGACTCTTGCTCAATGATTATAGTGTTCCTTGTAATGCACTCCTAATTTTAGACTAGGAGGTGGAATAGCAGAGTTAATATATACCTTTATGGAAAGAGACTATCTATTCTGATACAAAAAGTTATGTCATAGGTTGAGATTAACTTGGTGGCCACTGGATGTCGTCATTACTCTGAATAAATGAAGTCAAGGTTTATTCAAGCTGGCACTTGGAAATACTTTTCATCCAGAGATGAATCTTCAAGATGGTGTGGAGGAAACATCTGCAGCAATCTTCTTGCAGTGAAACCTGACCTAAGAATCCTTTCTGACAGCCAGCAAGAGTAGTAAACAGTTGAAAAGTGAGCAGAGCATGTCTTCCTCCTGTGTCCATCCAAATTCAACTCCTTTGTAAATACAAAATACCGTCCTCCCTGACACTTTTATTTTTGGCTGAACAGCTCTCCTATTCTGTCCCTTTATCCTTGGGCTCACTTACCCTGTTTAGCTCTCCTGAAGGCAAATGGTTTTATTCAGTTTAACCTTTACTGAAGGACAGATTACTCCCCCCCAGCCAAAGCAAGAGATTTTAGGAAAAAGCTTAAAATGGCTTTCACTGACCTTCATTGTGTGGCTTCTACCGATCTCCCTTCTTTTGCTTTGAATGCTGTTCTGTTACAAATGAGCATATTAAATGTCAAGAGACTGATTCAACTGCTTAGAATATATGTCAGCCCTTATATAGTAGGGGTTTTTTGGTTTGGTTTTGTTGTGTTGTTGGGGTGGTTTTTTTAATATGCATACACTTTTAAAGGTGAGGTGTCATGCAAATTCTTATTTCCCTGTTAGGTCTTTGGGATATTTTGAATAGGACATACTTATTCCTTGATTTCAGTTCACTCTCGCTCTTTTTATTCTCTTCTCTCCTTCCCTTTCTCCCAATTGTTGTCACTACTGAACTAGGGTTGCATTTCTGCTTCTACAGCCTGCTTTAGTATGCAGTTAATTAATATTAAACCATTACATATAGCCATTAATTTATGGAGGAAGCAATATACTTTATCTAATTTACAGAATTAGTTCTTTTCAAGATGGGTAACATCAGCATGTAAAATGAGCAAAGTTTTGGCTGCTAAAAATTAGCATATTTCCAGCAAAATTATTGGATCCAGCTTGAATTTTCCAGTTGGGTATGTGGGTGTATTTTTCTTTTGATGTATTAATAAAATATAGCGCAGAGAGGAAACCTCAGGCTGTTTGAAATATGATTCCCTAGTGCAGCCTTATCCTGCTTGGAAGGCCTTCAGTCAAGCCAGGATTTTCTTGTCTAGCTTCATGTGGTTCCCATTGAAGTCAGTGGGAGCTTTGCACCAGGAACAGCAGTCATTGCAAGAGGACATTTCTGCAGAGGATATGTGTGATGAGTTACTCATTTGTGTTGAAGCTGGGAGGTGACAGACATGGTGTCCTTCCGAGTTCTTTAGTCCTTACAACACTTTCCCCTCCCCAGCAAACACCTTGCTCAAATTTCTGTCACTTTGTTCAGTCAAGTTCAAAAGTAGGTTCAAGATGTTTGCAGGCTGTTTTCTAGTTGTAGGCTTCTCTTTGATGGATGTTGTGACTTCTCTTCACTAATGATGTAAAAGCTTCTTATCAAATCATTCCCATATTTTATTTTTTTTTATCCTCCCTTTTCTTCTGTTGGAGATGAAGTTAAGCCAGTACTCCAGGTCCACAGCCACCGTATTTTGGAGACAGCTCTATCTTCATGGTGTCTTACTGATCTCAGCTGTAACTGGAAGGCAAACTCTTGCTTTCCTCAGAAGCCTGAGGTCATTTGCATTATACTTAAGCCATTCTGTAATATGGCAATCTGTGGTTGAATTCTACCCTTGTCAATTCATAAACTGCTTAAAGCAAATAGACAAGAAAGTTGTGATGAGTAGGAGCTTGTCACCAGTGATCACCATTCTGCACAACTGCTTTGGAAAAACACCTTTAAGTCTGTCTAACAATGTCCAGCATTTTAATGACTGTGGGGTAGAACCTCACAGGAATATTTTTTTGTTGCTCTGTGGTTGTTGATTGTTTCTATCAGAATTTGTTGTAAATAATACTAGTTCAAATACTTCTCTTCTTTCATGGTTTCATAACAGTTTTCTCCTGGGCTCTTATCTATTATGTGTCACTTGAGCAAGTATCTAAGAGGTTATTAACCATAGTGTCTAAGCAGTGATGTTTTTGAAGAAAGGAGGGGCAAAGACCAAGTTGGACATCTTGCTGGAAGAGATTCTTTGGAACAGGAATGGATGTGGGGAGGTCTGCTGGCATGGCCGAGGTCCTGCCTTGTGAGAGGAGGTGACAGCAACATTGCTTGTGTGGCCAGGTACATAGAGATAAGGGAGAGGAACTGACTGCACCAGGTTAACACGAGAAAGAAGAACTGCAGAAGGAACAGAGAGATTTAATCTCAAGGACAATATTGTTACAAGAATAACTTTTTATAAATGTACTGTGAATAATTGTATGCCAAAATTCAGCAGAGTGATGTTTGGAACAGACTCCCGGCTGAAGTAGCTTGAGCAGAAAATTTAACTTTTAAATTGGAACTCAATGCATTTATCTGGATTATATGAGGTTGTTGCCTTCAGCGGTTCTGTAGAAGTCTCTCCACAGAAAAAAAGTGTTTATGTAGGCTGTGGGGCATAGCCTTACAAGCATTTCTTAACAACCTAATTGATAACTTCCTCTGTTACTGAATGCAACAGTGTTCCTTTAAACGTGGAATTGTGATAAAAATAGGTCTGAAGCACTGAGTATTATTTACTTGAGGCAATTCGGAAAGTCCTTAATGCTTTTTGTGTCAAGTAGGTTAAGCAGGCCCAAAGTGATTTTTTTAGTAATGTTATTTATGAAGACCAGCCCAGGTGAAGCAGGAGGCATGTGAGCAGCCCCGGGTTCCATGCTGGGGGGCAGTGGTCAGCCTTGGCTGTGTTACTGTCTCAAAACTGGTTGGCTTTTTCCTATTCCTTCAGCTTTCCCAAGTTTTCTACTGGAAGTGCTGAGGATTAACAATCTTTTAATTTTCTTCTAATACCTTTTTCATGCCAGTTCTGTCAACTTAGTCTCATTATTCTTTTGGTCAACTGTTATTTATCCCTTAATATCTTTCTCTCTTCC
>NW_020799098.1:13918210-13925024 GCF_003259725.1 Athene cunicularia | reverse complement strand
AAATGATGTCTCTGAGCTCATGCTTCTGTAAATTTGAAAAATATTCATCCTTACTCCATGGTCATTACACTCCACTCACTCCATTGCCACGCTGGGTCTCAAAGTATTTCTTGGTACAATTTTAATTTATTGGTTTTCCCTCTTACTCCACTCAGTTATCCTTGAGCTGTATTTGTAGCTGCACTGGTTTCCCTCAGGAGCTGCATATATGTTTGCTCTCCACATAGGCTTACTTCCTTGTGTAGCAGCTACTCAACCCTTTAAGATATTACAGCCTGATGCAATAGGGAAAAGTAATGCTGATTTTTGGTTCACATTAAAGCAGAGCCTATTAAAACTCTGGCTGTTGAGCTCTCAGAAACACCAGAATCACTCCTCAAGTAGAGATGACTTTCCGCAAGAGGGAGGACAGGACAGCTGAGGTGTCAGGATCCCTTCTGTTGTCCCATGTACCTCCATATGTGGTTCAATATGTGAACAACAGTCCTTCATTACTCACAGGTACCTTCATAACCCTGTGCAAAGATTTTAGCATACTCTCATCTTTTTGCTCACTTCCAAGAAATCCTTGCCAGTCCTGCCTCTGAAGCATACAGCAAAAAGGAGATGACCTAAGGATTATCTTCCCCATAATTTCCAACTGCACTGGACTGACAGCTATACAAGACCAGATTATGTCTGCACGTGCAGGACCATTACGTTGAATTAGTTTCTCTATGTAGAACATGAGTTAAAACAGCCCTGAAGCTCTACAACAAAGAATAGCTGTGTATTACAAGTATTTTCAGAAGTATTATAAGGAAATCTAATTTTTTACAGATCTAATCACCAAACCAGTGTAAATTAGTGGGCATAGCAACCAACTGCTGTAGAAGGAACCCATTATTTCTAGTCATTTAAAAAAAATCACAAGTTTTAGTATACACACACACACACTCCTGCTTTCTCATCTTCTACTAATTACATAAGTAAACATCCAAAGTAACTATGTAAGGCACTCATTTTTCAAGTGTCTTTCTAGACAACATTGACAATCCAAACAAAATAGGAGAACACTATGAAAGAGAAAATCTCAAAATAAACAGTGTGTTTATTTACATTCTGTTTTTCAACCCTTTAAGTGTATTGGATCATGTAGACAAGCTGCATTTTGAAGCCACAGAGTATTAACAAATATATTTTATACATTAAAAAAAATTAACAGCTGGAGATCTCACAAAGTTCTAGATCTTAACTAAGTTAAAAGGATTTGCCTAAGTTAAACTTTGGCTATTAGGAGAGCTGCAGTGATAATCAGGAGATTCAATACTTTCAAAAATCCTTCCCACACAGCTAGGGCTCAGCTTAGTGAGGTAGGGAACAGTCCTTCCTTCCCAAGATGCTAAGGCTAAGTCTAGTGAGGGAGGAGACACTGTGGTAGCTCCCACCAGTTCTCTGTCAGGGAGTACAACAAAAGTGAGTACAACAGAATTCTACAACCATTAGCGAAAAGCCTGCCCAATTTGCCCTTGCAGAAACTGATACACTTTAGTCACTACACTTTTCTGTGTGTTAGTCGTAAAGGAGGGTCTTTTAAATCTTTTCTTCTATGATCTCTGCAAGCTTTAAAAGCAACAACCTTTCACAGACACGTGATTTGTGTCTGCAACTGACTCATATATTAACCTTTTTTAGACATTATTTTTTCCCAGAGGAATGTCAAATCAATACATTTGTTCGCAAGAATGAGCACACAAAAAGCTTGTTTAGGAGTAATAACAATATTACCACTTTCCTTCCACACAAAAATCCTCTGACTTTAATTTGAAGACTATACTGGAAAGGCTGGATATGTCCCTCTGAAGTCTGTGAAAGTATTAAGATGCTATATTTCAGAAAATTCTTAAACTTTTAAAAGAAATTGTTAATCCACTAGTCCATTGTTAATACCATAGTTTTGTTTCCTTTCTCCTCTCTCCATCAATTGTGATCATTGTGTTTCAGGATAGACTTAATCTCCCATAGTAAAACAAACTCTTTAATCTTTTTCTCATCCTGTGTGCCTTTCTCTGTAGTAATTCTGGTTTTCAATTTGAACCCAGAACCGTATTGTACAGATAACCCAGATGAAATGATACTTTTAAAAACAGAAATACATTACATACATCCTTATTCCTGGTTTTCCTGGAAATGTGTTGGCTGAAATATTGCAGGAATGCATTTACTTTTTTTTTTTTTTCCTGTGTCATGCCATATTGCCACAAACTTGTAAAACACTACTACATCCGATTTTAAAATTACAATATAAAAGACTAGATGCAAAAAAAAAAAATATAATAATGGTTGTAAAACTTAAATGCAGGCATTATTTGGATTCTGAATGTATAGGTTTTTATTCTACTTGTCTCCAAAGGTAATAATTTTAGAGTACTGGGTCTAAAGAAGTTATTCCTTTAGCATGAAATGCTTACCAAGAGAGATTATCTGAAGGAGAAAAGCTGCAGTCGCGACAATGGCCCTCTGCTACTGTGGTTTGATATTCTTACTTTATTTCCTCTGTCTTAATTCCTTCCCATCCAACAAATCCCAGCAATTCTTTTTATTCAAGATTCTGATTCTTCTAGGTCATAACCTATGGGAAACCACATCTACTATGTTTCTGTTGAGATTTGGGAAGTTACTTGATGGTAAAGCTGGCTGGTGATCAGACTACAGAGCACAATGACTTCCATGTTGGTGACCACCCTGACTGCTGAGAGCAGTGTGCTGGCATCTTGGTTTAGTCTTCTGTAAGCCAGAGCCCTTAATTCTTCAGGAAGCCATGACAGTTGTAGATGACAACTTGGTGCTGGCCCACAGGTGTGCGGTCATGTTATCTGCTGTAATGTGGGCACTGATTTACTGCTACTGGCTACAGGATTATTTAATTTGGGGCATTTTGGGTTGTATAGCATGTGCAGTTTTCCATATATCTGGCTGAAGGAAAAAACAGATAATAAGATAAGGAGGAACTGGTTTAGACCCCTCACTTCTTCAAACACTGCCCTTCAGGTGTTTTCATTCTCTCTGTTTCTGTGATTCTGTGATTTGATCATCCAGCCCATTTTTCTGACAGATTGCTCCCTGCAAAGCAAAGGCCAGTGCGTTGTCAGCTTCAGTTTTGAAAGTTCAAATTCATACTTACTGTCTTGAGGGGATATTGTCTGGCCTGATTGTGGCATATTATGTGCATCCTTAGGTATCTCTCTGTAACTAACTCATCTAGTTCCTCCTGCATATGATGTCGTGCTCCAGAGGTTTTCCTTAGGATGGTAACATCTTTTAAATGTTGTGTCTATTGCTTCAGCTTGTTTAATGAAAGTGAGGTTTAATCTTTCCTTAATTGATAGAGGATTTAGTTTATGAATACATTTGCTGAAGTTATGATATTGGTATTTTTTTTTAATACATTGAGCTTCAGTATCTTTCATTTGTGTACAAATACAAGAAAGGGGGAAAAAAAAAAAGAGTTTCACAGTGTGTGTATGTATTCAGGACAGATAAAACTGGAATGATTGCCTCTTGCCATGTCTTCCTCAGGCTTCTGCTTTGAGGCCCGTTTATGTGCGTGGTGTGTAAACCTGAGCTGTAGTTCTTTCCTCCGGAGTTGCACTCAGTAGCTGGCTGGTTCTGGCTGCTTCTCTGACCAGAACAGCTGTTTGCTATAGGTAGGCAATGGAAAAATAGATTTTCTTTACTTCGGAAACATGATTTTATACATGTCAAGTGTTTCTAGGTCATGCACCGACAAGCCTGCCTAACTATATTCCACTGTTTTGTAGTGGATAGTATGTCAGCCTTAAAACCTTGCTTTACTTGCATCCTAAGACTGATTAGGGCAACACTTTCTGAATAATCTTTATTGCTGCTGTAGGTGTTTCCACGAAAAAAAAAAGAGTAGAGCAAGCAGAAAAACTGTAAAATTCCTCATGTGTCCATCTTTTGAATGTTGCAGGTAGTTTTGGTCATCCTTCTTTAAAAAGAATGTAATTGAGTAATACAAGGTACAGGAGGAATGATCAGATTTGGGAAGTGGCTTCTTGAGAAGGCTGGGTTAAGGCTCAACAGTTCATTGAAACCCCATGCTGGATAAACACTTAACCAATGCAAAACAAAGTACACCAGAGCAATCCTAATTTGTCTTTAGGTGACACACTGTCTAGATTTTCCTCGATCCTGCTTTAAATACATTTGAAATTTGTCACATTGCAAAACCATTGTGTAAGTGGTTACAGTTACAAACTATTAATTGAATGTTGTCTTTGTCATTGAAACAACATGAATTACAGTTCTACATTCCACTTTTTTGAGGAATTTGAGCAGCTTGAATGCATATTTGGCTAGAGATGTGTTTTTAAAAAAGGAGTTAGCTGGAAATATGTCTGTGACACATGGTAGTACTGGTCAAACTGGCCTCCTCCCCCCCAGCTGATAATTTTAGCAAAGAAGTTCTGTTGTTGATACAGACATCAACTTCTGCAACAAAATGAGCTAAATTTGGGAAAGGACTAATGAACTTCATAGACACTGTACTGTATGTCTAGTAAGGAAAGATCTCTGTAATGAGACCCTTTCAAGTTAGTTCTTTACGCAAGTGAACATTTGGTTTTTTTTTTACAGAAGTGAACTTCTGTAGGTGCCATGTCAACTCTAATTTTTTTTACAAAACCTCTTAAAAATGACATATTTGAAGTGATACGTAGTTGTGTATTTAGGAAAGTTTATATAGGAATTTTTCATTTTGCTTTACCAAGTTCTCTTAAAAGTACTCCTTCACTTCCACTGAAATAGACAGTGATGGATTAGGTGGTTGTACAGCCTGTGCAGCTGAAGGGTGTTCTGAAAACTAAGCTTTGATTTTACTTGTCAAAGCTTCATTTTTAGTGTGTTTTTCTCCTTGTTTTTCTTTTTTTTTTTTTTAAACTGATCCTTCTTCCTAACACTCATGACTCAGATTCAAGGATTCTGTAAAAACTGTCAGTAAATTATAGATTTATTTCAGAATTGCTCTGGGGACCTACAGCCTGCAGGTGGACTCCAATGACAAAATGGTCTGTTGGAGATACTCTTGAAATGAATCTTACACATTAGCATGATAACATGAACATGAATCAACCAGTTTCCTCATATTTTTGTGAGCTCTTTTGTTCTATATGTTTATCTTCCCCCTTGAGCCATGATAGTGACTGTAGTTACAAGATATTTGTCTTCCAAGATATGAGCAAGAATTTATTTCAGAATATAGAACCAAGAGCTCTTGTGGCAGTAAGAGACAGGTAAACTCTTGCAATTGCGTGAAGTGTCTTGGAAATGAAAGCAGCTTATGCTTCATGGATGTATGCTGTCTACAGAATATAAAAAGGTGTTTGTAACTTCCATGAGAGTAGGACAAAAATATCCACTAGTTTAGCATTTTCCAGAATCACTCAAATTCCCAAAGTATCCTGTTCACGATGATTTCAAACATCTGACTGTGTGGAATAGAAAATTCTGCCTAGCTGTATTCTAGAAATACAAGAAAGCAAAGCAAAGTCTAGTTGGAGGCCAGTAACTAGTGGTGTACCACAGGGGTCAATAGTGGGTCCAGTCCTGTTCAGTATCTTCATTAATGACCTGGATGATGGTGCACAGTGCACCCTCAGCAAGTTTTCAGAGGACACCAAACTAGGAGATGTAGCTGATACACCATAGGGTCATGCTGCCATCCAGAGGAATCTCAGCAACCTGGAGAAATGAGCTGACAGGAACTTTATGAAGTTCAACAAGGAGAAGTGCCAAGTCCTGCATCTGGGGAAGAACAACCCCAGGCATCAGTATATGCTGGGTGCCACCAAACTGAAAAGCACCTGTTGTCTTGGTGGGCACCAGGATGAACGTGAGCCAGCAATGTGCCCTTGTGGCAGAGAAGGCAAATGGATTCCTGGGGTGCATGAGAAGGAGGACATGATCCCCCTCTCTACTCAGCACTGGCAAGGCCTTGCCTGGATTGCTGTGTCCAGTTCTAGTTTCCCCAATATCAGAGAGACATGGACAGGCTGGAGAGACTCCAGAGAAGGACCACTAAGATGATGAGTGGAGCACTGAGGAAAGGCTGAAAGAGCTGGGACTGTTTAGCCTGGAGAATGCTCAGCTCAGGGGAATCTTATGAATGTATATAAATACTTGAAGGGAGGTTGTAAAGAAGGCAGAGCCAGGCTCTTTTCAGTGGTGCCCAGTGACAGGAACAGAGGTAATGAGCACAAACTGAAACAGAAGAGGTGCCTTCTGAACATTAGGAAACACTTGTTTTTACTGTGATGGTGACCAAGTACTAGCACAGGTTGCCCAGAGAGGTTATGGAGAGATTCAAAAGCTGTCTGGACATGGTCCTGGGTATTATAGTTTGCTTGAGCAGAGGGGGTGGACCAGATTACCTCCAGAGATCTTTTCCAACCTTAGCCATTCTGTGATTCTGTGAAATACTAAGTGTACGCAAATTGTATGTAACAATTTACAATGCAAAGATCTCAGTGTATTCGTGTTGAACTTCTGAAGAGTGATTTCCTAAGGCCGTTAAACCTGAGCTCAAAGACTAACTAAACCATACGCCCAAATACATGAGTAGTCCTCTTAATTTCAATGGGACAGTTTATATCCTTAAAAACATGCTGCTTTGTGGAGCCTATTGTATCTAAATTGATAGTTCTTAGTAAGATCTTAAGAAAAAAAAATAGTGTAGGACATGGGAAAAATAAACTAGGAATTTGGCACATCAGTTCTGGTCCCTAATTTTTTTTTTTTTTTTTTTTTTTTTTTT
>NW_020799098.1:13801481-13918160 GCF_003259725.1 Athene cunicularia | reverse complement strand
AAAAAAAAAAAAAAAAAAAAGAAAGAAAAAAGAGAAAGAAACAAAATCAGAACAAGATGTTTAGTGCTTTTTCAGATAATCACTGATTTCAGCAGGTGTTTGTATGCCTTTCTAAGCCTGAATTGACTATGTGTATCTGGATGGAAGTCTGCCTGCACTTCCTGCAGACTGGTACCAGACATGCCAGTTGAGAGTTGCTTCAGGTAGTGATTTTGAAGATGACAATTCTTTTTAAAATATTCTCTGGGTTCCTTTTTTTATCTAGCAATGGGAAATTTCCTTCATGTTTTCACAGTAACACATAAGACACAGAGTTTCTTACTGCTGAAGCCATTTCCATGTCATTTATCAAGGCACTTGCACTTAATGACAAGCTGTTAGTTGCTGATCAGGAGCTTGGAGGTCATCTCACTGTATGGTTGATGCAGCCAGGGGAAGCTGCTGTGCAGCCACCAGGCTAGAGATACACGGCCTTGATGGTGCTGACAAGGACATTCTGGGTTGTTGCATATTTGTAGTTCAATAGTACCCATGGGAGGAGAAGGTCTCCTTTGTTAATACCAGCCTTGTTGGTGGGATGTGGTGAGTGTTGATATATTTGTAATGGAGACATTAAATGAGGTATTTTGTTTATATCTATTGTGGACCAGCTGAGTTTATGTATTTACTGAAGATTATAAATCAAATTTTATTGGTTCCCCCAGACAGATACAAAGGTATTTAATTATCTCTTTTCTGTACAGAACTCATTAAGTAATGCATGGGAAAACAGCTGTGAGTCTTCATTTTTGCAAATGAGTTTCAGTCCATTAGAGTTGTCTGTCAGACTTCAATTCCTGAAGTTTTAGGAACAACACATGGCTCATCTACCATATGTAATATTCAAATGTTGCAGTTTTGTAGTTGGGAAAGAGAACATCCTGCAGGAGAGGATTTGTCTGAATGTGGCAGTGGAAGTATGGTTATAGAAGAAAGAGAACTATGGAAAATTATTTATTTATTTACTTTTAGACTTACCGCTGAACAACAGACTGGCAGACCATGTAATGTTTGGATGAAAGTTTATCATCAGTGAGGACTACTTTCACATAGACAGTTGAAACAGTGCCCACCTAACTCTTGAGAAGATAGGATTTTCATGTAGCAGTACTCATGTTTAATTTGGTCAGTTGGAAAAGCAGTAGACAAGCATTCATGGAAAGATGTCTTTCAACAGGTCTGAAGTAAATAAAGACTTCAAAATACCATGGAAGTTGAGAACAGTTGTTTATAATTTGTCAGACTGCTTTCTCCTGATGCACTGAAACATAGTTAACACATATAACTAAACTTAGAGCATTTGTTTATATTGTCTATATATTTAAGGTTTGACTTTTGCCTCTTTGTCACACTTCAAAAGGTGGAGTTTTTTTACTTGGAGTTGACCTTAGGCAGTATCTGTCTGTTAACCTCATCCTATCTTGTGTTAGTTGGACTCTGCTTCAGGAGTTTATAAACAAGTAAACATTTTAGATTTGCCTGTCTCCTTAGTGCTTGAGTATCTGGTAATATTTACAAATCTGTTATTAAGCGATAAATCTACAGTTATTTGACCTGTGACTTCCTTCCCAGTGTGCTTCACATGCTGAAGAGATACGCACTATTTAAACCTTTCTGAAGCTTCTGGATTATTTCAGTTTTGTAAAACCATCCATTATTGAAAATTCGTGTCCTAAAATGTAAATTTGTCCTTTACAAATTGGATATCAATGTGTCATAAATTGCTTAAGCATCATAGGGTAGTGTGCAGCTATTGTATTGAGTAGCAGGGTGTATTTTCTAGGCTTGTGTTTATTAGTCTTTTTTTGAAACCACTGGCAGAAAGAAAAATCAGGATGTATATTCTTGATTAGAATTTTGAGGGAATTTTTAAATTTAATGTAAATGTCAAATAAAATTAGATTTTAAAAAAATCTAACACATCTGTCACCATTAAAAAAAAAGTGTCAAGAGTAAATATTCGGCTGTTTCGGTTGTTTTTAAAACAACAAATGTACTCTGGGGTTTGGGGTTTTTTTAAGGTATATCAACCTTAGTCTAACCTTTTTAGCTTCAGTTTGGCAAAATATCACACAAAAAAAGGAATTGCATCTAACGTAATTTATAGGTGCCATGAAACATTTTGCTTCACCTTCTGCTGCAGCCCTAGGATGCAGGTCTCTGGAGTTGTGTATGTTGCATCTGACAGTCCCACAGGGACATCTGAGGTACCCTAGGGCATCAAAATGATACTGTATGCTCATGTTTGAGAAACTGAATCTTATTCTCTTAAAATATTTTCATTTACTATTTTATATTTTATTGTTTATGGAAGTTAACCTGAGTCTACATGCATAGCTGAAAGGAAGTTTTGTCAGAAATTTTGTATAGCTCCAACACACCTCTAATATTTCTTTATAAAGCAGCTCAAGTGTATATGCTGTCTGCTGATAACAATCCCATTTGAAAGCTCACCATTTCCCATTGCTTTTCTCAGAAATTTTTATCTTTCTCAAAAATGAATAAGCAATGAAGACAAATTATGCCATTTAAGTGCTCAGTAAAAAGCTAGTTGTTACTCCAATAAAAAGTTGGACCAAAAAGCAGACACTTGTAACAGACACTTTAATTCTCCCTCTCAATATGTAAAAACATAATCTAACATGCGATTTAATGGTCATGGGATTTGGACACCAACCACTTTCAAGGCTGTTTAAAGTTCTGATCCAAAAGTGACTTACTCGGTAACAAAACCTTCTGGCTTCTGTGAATTTTAGATTAGGATTGTAGAGCCTTCAGTCTGGTAACCTTCTGTACAGTTTAATACCTGGGAAGACACTGAGACTTGAGTAATCTTGTTGTCAGAGCTGTATCTGTAGTAGTGACATATAAAATAAATATCTGTGTGGGTGCAGGACAGAGGTGAAATACTCAGACTATCTGGGTTGCCTCTGTTTTAAACGAGAAGGTAAGCAACTGGTAACTCTGTTATTAAAACATATTTTGACAGAAGTGGGTTACAGGGGTGGTCATGCAAGCAGAAAATTGTCTCCAGCAGGGATGCAACTGTTAGATGGGGAGATGAGTGCCCTCTGCAGCCAGAGGAGGTTGTAGAGCAGTGTTTGGAGTTAGTTGTCCTGCACCCCATGTGAGTAGATGGTCTGAAGCCTGAGATACTAATTTCTCAGCTGCCTCATGATCATCTCTGCTGTGCCATACCCTTGGCTCAAGGAAGAAAAGGCAGTTGTGATGCTAAGAAATCAGTTCCATCTCAGTGCTTTTTCAGTCTTTGGTCCCAGGCCAGTGAGGCTGTCCTTTATTATTAGGAGGTGGTTTATGTGGCACAGTAACATTAACAGAGGAATGCTGGACTCTTGCAGTCTTCTCAGCTTTCCACACCCAACTAAGTCTACTCAGTCTCTTCTGAGCAGGGATGTGATTTTTTTATGTGGCTAATAGAATATTTCTGATATGAACTTTTTGTGCCAAATCTCTACTGAGGAGGATAGGATTCAATTGCTTGAACATGAGCTTATAGTATCATTTTGATGCCCTAGGGTACCTTAGATGTCCCTGTGGTATTGGCAGATGTGACACAGAAAACCGCAGAGACCTGCATCCTTCTGGGACTGTAGCCAGAGGCGAGGCAAGATGCTTCAGTACATCTAGGAATTATACTAGATATAATTCCTTTTGTCTGCATGTGTGTGATTATATTTTGCCAAAACAAAGTTTTAAATGTGTTCCTGCTTCTTACAGGTACATGAAAAAGAAGATACTGCCAAATCACTAGTTCCTGGATATTTTGAGTATCTTGCATTGGATGCAAGAGGCTTTTGTCTCTGCTCCCCATGTATAAAATGGGTAAAATATGTCATTTTACATGGAAAAGGTATTATACAAAAACATCACTCCTGTTTGTAAAGTGTTCAGTGCTGTAGTAAACCCATCATATCCCTACCCCCCTCAAGGAATTAATTCCAGAATTAATATTTAAATAGTGCCTTTTTAATAGTGACTAGTTAATAGACCTGCTCACTGAGAGATCATAGTTCATCCTGCACTGAATGAGACAAAGGGATTTGATAAGATCCCCTGCACATTTCAAGCAGTAAACCTAAACAGGCCCTCAGCAGCTCTGTGAGGTCGTATTGCTGTGTATACTGGGATACAAAGCAGGGCTGGTGGCCTCTGGACAGTGCCCTGTGCTACCCCATGTGCAAGTTGCTGCCTAGGGGGACATGTTTGGGACTTGTGTTTGGGGTGCAGTAATTTCCCTGTGGCTTTAGAATGGACAAGAGACAAGGATGTGGGAAGCCCTGGGGCAGCTGGGGTCAGGGATGTTCAGCTGGACACAGGTGTCTCCACAGCACAGAAAACGCAGGACAGAGAGCAAACAAGGAGCCTGACTTTGCTGTAGTAGTTGATACTCGGGAATGGGGAGTGGGATGCATGTCCAGATTGTGCTTTTCAAAGAAATAAATAAAATTATTTAGAGGGAGAGAGAAAGTAGAGCCCATGGCAGTTGTGTATTTCCTTACTCAGTCTTTTTGATTCTGTATGATCATCTTGTACTGGGATACTTAATTTGCCTTGCTAAATCTTTCAAAAAATGAATGCCTCATGTACAGGTCAGTGCAACACTTCTTTCCACCTCTGTTGTATGACCCTGTCAACAATTCAGTTCTCCCTTTTAAAATTTTTATATCTGTATGTATACATTCCTAACCTTTCTGTGTTGAAAGTGTCTTCAAATTTTATCAAAATCTTCCTAATTAGTGAAAATATTAAATATAACCAGTGCTTAAGCAGTCATTAAACTTCATATGAACCAATAGTTCAGCTGTCAGCAGTGCCTGTTGACACTTCCACATGCCTGTTTTCTTTTCCACCTTCTTTTACAGTAAGTTCCATGTTCTACATTTTAGCTGACGATTCTCTGACATGGTAACATTTGCTTTATTGTATTCTGGTGTAGTTTAATCCTGTCTCATTTGCAGTTGATAAATCCATGTCGTGCTTTATCCATTTCCTCCCTCACCTTGTATTTCTGCAGCGTTGCACTTTATTATCTTAACCTTTGAATGAGTCTGTGGTTGTCAAACTTGCTCTACTATTTAACTGTCTTTTGTAAATAGACCGAAGCCAGGTTTTTCATGCTCCAGCCTAATCAAATATCCATAATGTGACAGTTTAATTTTAAAATTTTACCATCTTGACATGTTATTTGTACTGATTCTGAGCAGGTGATGAGTCAGGTCCCCTGTAATTAAAATATTTAACGCTCTTTTAAGTTTTTCCCGAGATAAAATGGGATGTGTTGTTTTCATTTCTCTCAGCAGTGCCTGTGTGCTTCCCCTTACTGATGACAACTGGGGCAAAGTGTTAATATGTCTTCTAAGTCAAGCCTACGCTGTCTTTTGCCTTTATCTTATTATTGCTTCTGAGTATTGTCCCAGTTTGTATCCTCTCCTATTCCTTCTTAAGGAGGCTAGGAAACACTCCTTTTCCCTGCTTCTTTTAATTCTTTTTATAGGGTCTTGTTCAGATGGATTTTCATCAATTTTTAATGGATCTTTTAAACTCATTTTAGTCCTCCTATTTCTTTTCTGTACTTGGATGAAGAATTTGAGTGTGGATAATGCAAATTAAGAGAAAAGCAAGTGGAACACATGTTCTATAGCATTGAATAGGCATCACCTGAAAAATTTTGAAATGTATGGAGAAGTTTCCATCCACTTCAGTGACTTACTGATCAACTCAGGCCAGCAATGGCAAGTGGGAGCATCTTTGGGACTGTTTACCTTAAGGTTTTAAAAGTTGGCATAATAAAAAGTAAACCAGAAATCTTTCATAGAGGAGGTAAAGGAAGCTCATGTCTCATGGTGAAAATAGAGGGCTTCTTATTATACTGTCAGGGTCTGTTATTTACTGTAAAGGGTAAGTTTAAAGGTTCAGTCTTGTTCATAGCTTTTTTCAAAATAACACTTTCAGAAGAGTTATTTGAGAGGAATGTGACCAACTGAAAAGCCATACACTATGGGAGGCTTTAAAAGGGGTGTAAGCCTATTCCAGGTAAGTCTTCATAGGTTGGCAGAATGTTAATAATAAAGGTATAATGAGAATACTTTCTTTAAGAAGTGTCCTTGACACTGTGGAAAAACCAACAGAAAAGATGATGTGCAGATTGGGAATAAAAATTTTATCTAAAAGTATTGTAAGAAATTCTAACACCCTATAAACTTTTTCGTTGTACATAGCAAGTGTGTTTATATTCTAGGAAATTATTCCAGGCAGAATGAAACTGATGAGTTATACTGCCTGTTTTCTTAAATTATTCTTTATAAACAGGTATCTACTTTGTTTATGTGATTATTAACTGTTCTTAAAGTCTTAGCCTTAGTTTATTTTTCTAGCTTTTAAAATGAGATTCAGGCTCATTTGTTTATAAACAGATTATTAACCACTCTTGACTCTCCTGTATTAGGTAAAGTTCTCCAGTCAACTCCATTAAAAAAAAAAAACAAACTTTTTCAAGTTGTTTTCCCATCCCAGGAGATTAAAAAAAACCCCAAACCTTTATCACTTAAAGGGCAAGTAAAAAGTTTGTTTAGGATGTATCCCACATATTCTGCCCGGGAGTTATCTTGGGCCTTAGTTCAGGTTTGGGGCTTGGATTATATCACATACCGTGCAGTACACGGTGTTTTAGGCATTGCTGAAATAGGTGAATGTAAAATAAAAACTATCAACAGAAAATAGTTAGGGGACTTTTGAGCTTCAATTTCACTCTGAAAAATTATATTGAAATAAAATTTATCCATCTCTGTTTAGGAAAATACAGGTTCTGAATTGATAGATTCATTCTGATGGAAGGACGGGATCCAAACCCCCCGGTGCCTCTCAGAGCTCAATCAGCCAGGATGCAGTGCAATCTGCCTTTGATCTAGCCAAGCTTTTGAAAATGTGCTAGACATGATGCCTGAACAGTAGGCCCACTGAAGTCTCAGCAGGCTTTTCAATTAAGAACCAAGTCTCAGATTAGAAAGCACTGAATTAAATAGATGAATGCTGAACTTGGAGAAAACGGCTAAAAAATTTCATCTTGGCATTCAGTTGGAACAGAAGGTGTCTTAAGAACATGAACAGATCAAGGGCCATTTTGCAGGAGAAAATAATACTGCTGGCACCTTTCTCCTTCAGCTACTTGGAAGTATCCTCTCTTGACCATAAGCCCAGAGAGTTAGATGAACTATCTAGCTAGCAGTTGAGTAGACTAATATAAGTAGTGTTGGATATTTCAGCAGCTTGTGCTCTTCACCTACACCACAGTGGGGCTCTGGCAGGTTAAAACTGCCTGGCTTCTGTATGGGGACTTGCCAGAGAGGGGTCATCGGTGCCTTGCGTTGGTGGGGGTGCTGCAGATGGCTCTTGGGGTTCAGGTCCTTGCTGGAGACTTCCAGCAGATCACCTGCAATGCAGTAGAAAAAGTACTTTCTATTTCATTGACTTGGGAACAGGGCTGTCAGGTGTTTTGTTTGAATACCTGAGCTAGGTTTGCTAATTCAGAGTTTTTTAAGGTCCCATGGACTTTGGGCAGGATAGGTGAAATCCATTTCTTACACTTAAATTAGCATGGAAGCCATCTTAATAGGTGGAATCAGTGGCTGCAAGAGAAAACATTCATAAAGACAACCTTACATCAGTTAGCCAGATACCTTTTTTCTTGTTATAAATATAGCTGTCTTTCACTCTAATTGTGTTGAACTGTGTATGTCATCTTTTCTGAATGGAAATGAAAACTGTCCGACTATGTGTTAGTTGTACCTGTAAGGCAAATGTTGTGTTTTGCCAAGTGGAAGAGGCTTATGGTGAGACATCAGCCCTGCTTGGTTCATTCCCAGCAGCTGTGAAATGCTCAACGGTCACTGCCTGCATTACATCAAGAACCACAAAACTGTGCTAACTTGCAGCTTATCTGAAGTGTTATCAGGATTTTACCCATAGTATGACAAATAGAGGACTGAGCCAAATAAGTATATATACACACATGTATATGTAATTTTAGATCAATTAGATTAGACTAAGAGACAACATGCAGGTATATGCAACTATATGAAAATAGTGTTGTACTGTTTCTTAAAGCTAATGAGTGATCCTACTGTGAGCGGGGATGACTTGCAGAAGTCATTATATATCATATTTTTGCACGTATACTTGTTGGTGCTGAAGGAAAGGAAAAAACATACTGTGTATTGCTGCAGCGTCCCTGTCATTCTCAGTCAATTGATGGCTTGAATTCTGTCTTACTTGGCCTTTGAATAAGGGGATTTGAGCGTTCAAACTGCTTACTAAGCTCGGGCAGAAGACACCACTCTGCTCACTGGCACAGTATGTTGAATGATGAAACGTTACAGTATTTCCCATCAAAGCTATTTTTCTATATGGGAGAGTATTTTTTTCTTTATTGGAGAGTATTACCGACTTATGTTTGCATCCATTTGCAGGAATCTCGGTGGCCGTACTTATTTGGAGCAATCATTGTTCCTTCATTGATACAAGTTGTGATTCTGCCTTTTCTTCCTGAGAGTCCTCGGTACCTCCTCCTTGAAAAACATAACACAAGCAAGGCAGAAAAAGGTATGATGTGTTACTTTCTTGCAACAAAGAGTATTTATTGTAGGGATGCAGGGTGGAAAGCAATTCCGCTATCACACTGAAAGCGGAATATTCCAATAGGAGAGATTCTCATGGCAATTATTTTTCCCTCACCTGTTTTGTTTGTCTGTGTGTATGTAAATATAACTGTTGCTTTGAATTTTTTATAAATTAAATTCTCTAACAAGCTAACCTATATAGCATTATTCATGGTGATTAAAAACCCATACAAATCATCCCGCTGTTGTGTGTCAGCCACTATATGTGGTGTTCATTTGGGACTGAAAGGTTGTTTCAGTCTTCATCACTCACCCACATGTAGTCTTTGCAGTTTGGCTAACACAAACACTGATTTTGTCACTGTCTTTGACCCTGTGCATCTGTAACTCACTAACCTTTGTAGATCTAATTAAAACCTCATACACCTATTTAACTGAAAACTTCCAGTGCTTCCATATAACTTGCTTCAGAGACACAGACCAGAATATTTTGTTCTTACTTTAGATTCTATATATAAAAGAATTTGCTTGTGTGATCACAGCTGCTGTATACTCTGCCCCAGTAAAATTACTGCAGTCAGTTGTAAGTTCCAACATATCATCATGTTACAGCTGAGAGATTGTTGAAAATTGTAGAAAATGTTGAAATGTTTTTACTTTTTATCGGGCCACATTAAAAATAGGAGTGTACAAAGAAGGAAGGAGTCTGATTATAATATCAAAATATTTGCAGAACATAACTGCGCTTTTAAAATTATTACTAAATACTTAATTTGAATATAACCCTTAACATTTTCAGTCACTAACTAGTTGCTTGCAAAATTACTTGCAAAGTGTGAATCAGCACCTGAAACCTAAATTTAATAATCTTTTAACATTCTGTCCTATTTCTTCTACTATGAAAAACTGGCCTTTTTTGTTCAGATGATCACTCTGAAATAGAAATGGCACACTAATGAAGAGACTCTCATGTTGTCTCAGTTTGGTATTGAATGAAGAATTCTGTAAATGTTGGAGCCTCAGACATTTAGAGATGCAGTTCAGTGGGGTTTTTTTAAAGAAAAGTACAAAAGCAGCAAGGCTTTGGGGAGAGTTCTGTAGCTTTACAGAGTCAACAGAGATTTGGAGAGGCAGAGAAGAGCTTTTCCAGGGATGGCAAAGGAAAGGGCTTGCCTGCCAGCCATGGTCAGAGCACCCAGCAGGGATGTAGCGGTAAGCAGCTTGGGCCTGGCTGTTGGGTAGTAACTTCTGCAGCACCATGACTGGGCTGGGAAGAAATGCCTTTGGGCCACCATGCCAAGTTTAAACTGGCTGATTTCTACCTGATAAAACGGTAGATGTGTTTTCAGAGCTATGGCTGGCAAAGAGTCCACATCTGCAATGCTGTTGCATAATGTCACACTTGTTAGAGGGATCTGTTGGAAATCCTGCCATAGTACCTGGAAACTTTAGCACTGACAGTGAAGCTGGGCCTCTCGTAGGTAGAGTGTAAAAACTGTAAAAATTGGTAGTAAAATAACACCACTTGCCTTGAAATTCACACCGTTTACTGTTGCTGGTAGTGGGCCAACTGCAGTCTGGGATGTTTTCAGCATGCCTGTTCTGAAAATGATTTGAAAACTAATCTAGAAGCATTACAGGTGGATTTTGGAGAGCAAAGTTACAAAGTTACACCTTATTTGATAGTTGAAGGGAAGTGAGCTTTTACAATTGGCTTGCTGATTATGAGAAGGTGGCTTTCATGAGCCACCTTAAAGACTATAAATTTAGATACTATGATTAAAAAAGAGGAGACTGACATAAACTTTTCAAAGTCACTACTTATCAATAGAAGCTTTTGCACTTGATTAATTCTAAAAGAAAAATTAATACTGATCTATGTTGTAGTTCAGAGTGAAAGTTATTTTGAGTGGAGTCTACAGAGCTTTTGAAACTGCTGCGGACCGATGGTTCTAGACAGAGTTTTGCAAAAGGCCAATGGACAATGAACTGTATACATCCCCTGAATTTCCCTCCCGTCCCTTGCCTATCAAGCAACCATGCTTCCAGAACTGGCCACCTTGTTGCACAGGCAAGGTAGCCTGTAGGATATCACATGCAAAATAGGTAAGGATGATTCTTAGACATAATTTTGGAATTCAGAAAATCCACCTGTAAAGCAGCATAGATCATATCATCTTATACTCTGTGTTATAAAGTATGCCTTATTACAAAGCATGTTAGGAACACAAGCAATTTCCTTACACTTTCTTTGTAATTGCTCCTCTCCTAATGTGCATTTGCAAGTGAGAGTGTCTTCAGATCTCTGTTCAGTATGTGCATAGGAAGGAGTTTGGTTGATTCATGGAATGACCAGGCAGAGGACACTTGTGATGTTAGACTAGTGGGGGGAAGTGGGGGTGGGTGGGTGGGAGGGTGGGGTGGTTTGGATGCCTCTTACCCATCCCAGGGCAGAAATTCAGATTAGGCATGAACCAAGTTTTAGGTATCTGGAGTAATGCAGAGGAATAATGAAAGCAGGTGCAGAGGGAAATTCACAAAATAGGAGGATGAATAACTGTGAATCAACAATCAAGAAATATCATCTGGTTGTTAGCATTATCTGCAGAAATGGGGAAGGCAAACCCTGAGTATTAGGGAGACCAGAGGAGGTTTTGGGTTATTAAAAAGCCTTCTACTTGTAAGACATATAATGATAATGCAGTATTGAGTATATGCTTTTGAATTACTTGCCTCTTAGGTTGAATCTGCATATTAATATCAGAAATGTGCAAGTCTTTCTTCTGACTAAATCCTTTTTCATTCCCCTAACAGATCAAGGCTATTCATGCAAATATGTATTTCACTGTGGATTGTATCTTGGAGAAATACAAAACTGTTATTTGTGAAAGGTCTCCTGTATTTAAGGCAGATGACTATATTAGTCTTTATAAAATAAAATGTACATGTATGTCAAATCTTCTAAAATGGAGATGACACATTAATCTTCCTAACTGTTGTAGAGCAATAAAAATCCAGTGGAATAATGTAGGTCATTGAGTTTCCACCAAGTTCTGCTCCTGCTTTCATGTCCTTCTCTTCTGTCCTCATGAGATAACCAGACTAGAAGCACCAAAATAAGGGTGGCCTCATTCTATTTTTTAGCAGAGGTGTGAAAGAGCATGATACCTTTAAGTGGCAAATAAGAGACTGAAGGAGAGAGAAGGACCAAAGTGTGTTGTGTAAGTGATGAGGTTAGATCAGGCTGGCATCGTGTATGAACATAAACCACACCACCATGAGAGGAGCTAGTCCATGACCACAGGAGTAGTGAGGACTCAGATGAGAGATGTCTCCTGAGCTCTGTTAATGGGGATCTGCCCAGTTCCCTGCTTTCACCCCTCTAGCAGTGGAAACTATGCATGCTGTGGGTGGCACGTCTAGTTAATCAGCCATACAGACACCGTGGCTGACTTGCAGTTGTCTGCTGCCAAAAGCAAAGCTAACAGCTGAGCTCTGCTTGTCTTCCTGGAGGTCACCATCCTGTATCCGATTCCTTGAGACCAACAGGAGCTGAGCTCTCTCCCATATTTCTGTATCACTGCCGAATGTGAAAACTGATTTATGTGTTGTGGGAGGAGAATGGTTGACTGGACCAACAGCACAATCTGTAAATCTGCTTTGCTTAAGAAGCTAAAATTCTGGTAATGGGGAGAGGGTAAAATGGTCCCAGCTCCCCTTCCAGATCCCATAACAAACATTCTTCTCTCTTGGCAAGAGGGGAAAAATGCCTAGCATTTACCCAGTGTGATCATTCTTCATAATGCTCACCAGACAGCAGAGGAGAAATGGATATTTAAATTGTTGAAGGGAAGGACTTTGGAAGATGATTTTTCAGTTGCTAGAAAACAGTGGGAATGAAGAGTAAAGGATAGAAACATGGAGAAAAAGAAAAACCTGCTGCCACAATTACATCAGGCAGTTTACCATCCAAGCTGTAGGACAGTAAGACAGGAATTTGACATTAATTGTCTCTTAGTTGCATGCCAAGTGGACCACTGATCTGTGACTGTGGCAGTGATGCAATGTAAATAAAACCAGTAGTAGTAGTGTGATAAAACCGAACATTTGTATGACTAGCAACACTGGTTATGAATATTTCCAGTTGGAGAGTTGACATGTGTCTTCTGAAGAATATGACTGTTACAAGGAGGAAACCTGCGTTTTCATTGCCACTACAGTAGCAATGAAGTCATCCGAGCTTGCCAGAGTACAAGAATATTGTTATGTCTTAAGGGTCAGATAACTTAGATGAAATGTCACAGTAACATTTGTTGGTGATGTACAAAATCCGTTCATTTAGTATGTTCAGTCATGCATTAAAACTCCCATGGTTATGAAAGAAGCATTACAACAGGTATAACAAGATGTGTAGATTTAAATTCTTAGAAAGATGGATTACAGTTGATATCTTTTGATGTGATAAAAGAGTGAGGTCATTTCTGATTTAAGTAAGCAGGTAGCTAATTTTTTATAGAGCCCCTCATGGGGCCCATGTGAACGGGAGAACAATTAAAACCAAAGTTACGACAGGAACAAATTGCTGCAAATCCAGTGATTTAAATAAAGTTGTTATGACTGACAACAAGGACATATATGATTTAGTTTTGCTTATCTGTGGTTTTCATATTCTCTAAGCATTCTAAGAAATACTTATTGGAAAGGAAGAGACATCCATGACTACTTCACTTGCTGGCTTATGGTAGAGGCTCCATCTCAGATTATTACTTACTGACAAAAGCTGGAGTGATGTGTCTGGTTTGTTTTCAACTTTTCTTAAACTTTCTGTCTTTTACAAAGGATATTTGGTTCACTGGACCTTTGATACAACTTGATTTACCAATTCTTGTGATAAGGTAGCATGTAGATATTTTGTTTTACCTGTACATCTTGGCTGGTTTCAAGTGAACCTGAACAGGCCTATTTTGTATTGATGGTCTGTGAAACCAGACATAAGAACAGGTAAAGATTTATTCCTAAACTGGATGATAACTCACAGAAGATCTATGTGTTCCTTTACTTAGAAGGAGAGGGAGGTGACACATGGGAAAAGCCTAAAGACTTTTGCTTGCAGTTATATTTAATTAATTGGAATAGCAAATTTGAGATTTATTCTTAAACTTTGCTATGCTACATGCTAGTAGTTAATTAATATTTTGCTAGATTTAAATAGCCATTTAAGTCTTTTCTGGCAAGGTACATCTAAATTATTATTATGGCTATTCAGTACTCTAATAATTAGTGGTATATGAAAATGTTTTTTCATTTTGCCAAATATTTTTGTTGACATGAAGTTACTGTAGAAAAATTAAGACATATCCAAAAGCACTGAAGTTGGGTGAAATTTGTGCAAGTGTTGGGGCAAACAGCGAGGCACCCCATGTGTCTATGACCACTCAGAACAGTGATCAAGAGATGCCTGACTGGGTCCATCCAGTCCAGTATTCTGTCTGCCAAAGAAGATGCTGTTTAAGCATCATGATGTGTTAAAGACACTGAGTTTAATGTACTTAATCATCAGTGAAGTGAACATGTCCATGGGAAACAGATGCCAATAATACTCATGCAGCTTGCTTTTTTTAAAAAAAAAAAAAAAATTTAAAGGCATAAGACCAAACTACTACCTGTGACCACTTCTTTCTTTTTCTGCCTACTCTTGCTTGGGTCTGACTCTATTCTGTAAACCACACAATACCATTTTGATCCTTTAAAATGCCTTCTCGAAGTTTATGTGCTTATTCAGTCTTTACAATAACAACTGCTTCCTTTGCACAGTCCTTAAAGTACTATGATGGAGAAAGAATTAGTAATTTCTCATGTAGTTGAGGTCTTGAGTCTCTATCTTCAGTTAATTTAAAGGCGTGATTAGTTTTAAAGACAGTACCAACTGATTTCTTTCAGACCTTTGAACCACTTGCAAATGTTTCACCTTTACTTACTTGAGATGAATAAAAACTGGTGGTGTAGATGGAAGGGTTTCCTAGCTCCTTTCCCCTTGACAGGAACCATCCACTTCTTTTGCTATTTATAAAGGCAGTGTCCTGACACTTGAAGGCTGAGCATCTGGGACCTTCTGATGCAAGGGAATTAAAAAGAAATCTGGGAAAGGTCTAAAAGTTGCTAGAACTGTGACTCCTTTGATGGTTTTAAGCATGACATGAAAATAAGACTTGTCTATAGAGAGAAGCAGCCAGTCACAGAGAGAAATGAGTTGCAGTGGGGAGAGGAGCAACTGCTGTGCTTCTCAGTGCCAATAATGCAGGGGTTTAAATGTAAAATGTTTAAATATAAAATGAATAGAACATTGCACATTGGAAGACCTTGGAGTTTTCCCATCTCCCTGCTAATGCAGAATTTATTTCCACATTAATTATGTATAAAATTGTGATTCTTAATGTACTGAAGAACTGTTAATGGAAAAAAATGAATATGTGTTGAGTAGAAGGAAAATGTGTTTTTCCTGAGACTGAATGTTGTCTACTCAAAACTGTGCATGTATAGCATAGCAGTTTCTTAGCATTTCTTGACTTGTTTGTAATTTTAAGTATCTGTCAGAGTTTCCTAGTGGCATTTACATCTCTGCTCCTAATACCAGGGAGGGAAGAAAGCAGGTGTCTATATTTTTCTTGCCTTGTACTTGGTAATTTTGATAATTGCTTTTTTTTTTTTTTTTTACTGCCTGGTCCTTCTAGAAATATAGCAAGCTCCTTTGTGCAAAAAAGACAGATTGCTTTCCTTTTACTTGACTGCACCTATATTTTTGGCTTGTGTGCCCTACAGTAATGCCAAGGATTCTAAGGACAGGAAAAATAAAGAAAATTGTGCACTGACCTAATTTACACAGATAAACCAGATGCTTAAAAATCTGAGAGAATCTTTTCAAAGATGAGTATGGCGATATATGTCTGGTTCTCATCTTTATCTGAATTTTTCTTTACCAGTACTTTGATAATACTGAGGAAAGTGTCATTTGAGTGTGAGACATTGACTTTGACATACCATAGGCACACATTCTTATTTTACATTTCTTACCGGTGTCTTTGAATACATCACACTCATTTTAAGGAGTGTTTGGTATGTCATTTAATAATAAATGAGCAGTGGCACAAGGACAAAACTCAGCGGCTTGAATTCTGGGTTCTGAGGTCCAAATATGTTAACTCATTCCTGATTTTAAGGCCTGTGTGAAAAGATTAATTTCATGCTGTTCGAGGGATTTTAAAATTATGATCTCTTCTCTCCTGAGAAACTGGATATCAGAATAAATTAATGTTATGAATTGACTCAACAGCCAGAGGTGGTCGGTGTACATCCCTTAAAAAAAATATCCTTCTTGTTAAGCAGAGTCACGTAGGGCCCTTTAAAATGCAATAAAGCTACTAACTGCCTCTGAAAATCTTGGCCCAGAGCTTGAGTTAGTTCCCTGCACTGCCAAACTGGGAACCAGGCAGAGTGTGCAGCATTGCACTTTCACCAAAGGGATGGAGAGGGCTGCTCTGAGGAGGCCACTGGTTCATTTGTGTGACCTATCCCTCACAGAATTGAAATGCCATTACTTGGCCTTTTCACCTACTGGGTAAAGTCAGAGTTTTGTAAACTCAAAACCCGAATGGGGTCCAGGCATTTTGACCATGGCTAGTCAGTGTTCTTGACCATCCGGGTCCTTTCTATGATGCATACTTATTGAAAAATGTGAAGGTAATTTATTTATAGGTAGTACTGTGCAAAGCTGTGGATAAGAGGAAAATTGACTTGGCTCTTGGGAGGACTAAACCAGCTTATTCACTTAATAAAAGTAACAGTGACCTGCTGTGTAAAGGATTGTTTTTAGAGTTAGCATCCTACTGGGTCACAAAGCCTTGTGGCAGGGGTAGTGTAATGTAATTGTTTCTCTGCAGTCATTCCAAGATGATGAGCATTTTAAACATCTCTTACAAAACCAACCCCTGGGGTATGTTCATAAAATTGTGAAAAAAAGTATAATCAGCATATACAGTACCTGTAAAACAAGGTTGGTGGCGATACACCACCTCCATTAGGAGGTATCTGTAGGACCCCTACAGGAGGAGGTGTGAGTTGGAAAGCTTATATTATTCACAGTGGAAGAATATCTCAGTAAGTCGTCGATGTGCAATAATATAATACGAAACAGTGTGTATTTCTGGAGAGACAAGGTCGGTTGGTTGCTTACATTTGCCAGGCAAATTCACTCCTGTGTCTCCAGCATTGACAACTAGAAAGATTTGAACTGCTCTGGGTAATTTTTTTCTAATATTAATCATCCTGACAAAGGGAATTCTTGCCTATATGATAGTAAAAAAAGGTAAAATGAAGATTAATAGTTATTCCTTTCAAATGTCTGCCTTTTCTTGGTCTACTAGACTTACATGATTTTACATCTTATTACTTCTCTATCCAATCTTATCTCCAGCAACAAAGTCTGATACACTGTTAGGCTGCAAAAGTGGCCAAGTCAAGTAATGTTCAGAACTGCTTTGTTATTAAACTCTTTTTTCAGATTACACCGGTTTTTGACTCCACACTGGACCTTAGGGTATATTACATATGAAATAATATAAGGAGAGGTCTGGTAGGGTGCCAGATAATTTATATTCTTGTTGCAGTTTGAGACCAATTGCAGGGATGAGCCAGATCATACCCAGAGCAGAATGATACTGTTAGCAGAAGAGTAATTAAGTTGTAGCCCATGTATGTCTCCTGTTCCTGTCACACATTTCCATTTATGTGAAACAAGTCTGTTAGAAATGCACATACTGCCAAGTGTTTGGCCTAAAGAACATGTCCTCTCTTTGTAGCATTTCAGACCTTCCTTGGGAAAGATGATGTGTCTCATGAAGTAGAAGAAGTTTTGGCAGAGTCTCGAGTCCAAAGAAACACCAAGTTAGTGTCAATACTTCAGCTCCTGAGAACCCGCGCTGTGCGATGGCAGGTTATTACTGTGGTCGTCACCATGGGCTGCTACCAGCTCTGTGGGCTAAATGCTGTAAGTGTCCTTCTTCAGGCCGTGGCTTCTCCTGGGATGTTCCTTTCTTTCTTTTTAATACAAGGTTTATGATATACCAGTCAGCAACATCTATGACCTTCAGTTTTGGCTGTTTCTTCTTAGTAATGATTTTGTTACACCAATGTGTGGGAAGGTACATGGAGAGCTCTATCATTGGGGGGGAGGGTTAAACAAAAAAAAGGGAAGAAAGCCACGTTGTGTTAACTTTGAAGGAATACATGAAAAGGTAACACAGATCAGCAAAGAAAGTGTACAGATTCTGCTTCTGATACTCAGATTCTCTGTTTCTGGTCAGTTAAGATCTGGTCTGATAACGTCCCATGTTTGTTCACGTTAGGTAAGCTTGGTCTCTTCAGTAGACATTTCTGCTTGGATCAGTTCAGTTCTGTGCTTATAGAAGTCAGCAAAACTTCCTGTGATGTTAAGAAGTTGCACTGGATGTTTGATTTTTTTTGTTGTTGTTTCATACAATTTGAAGAGTAAGCTGTGCTTCAATATGCCCTTCTTGGAAAGTGGAGCAAAAGAGGAAAAAAGACACAGAGCAGTCAGTAGTGACCATTAATGTGTCTGAGGCTAATGGATATCAAAGTCTCCTTTTCCATCTGTCTGAGCCTATTGCATCAGCTAGGAGAGATTCACAGGACAATTTAGGTTGGAAGGGGTCTTTGGAGGTCATCTGGACTGAGCCCCTGCCCAGAGTTGGACTGACTTCAGGGTTGGCTTAGGCTGCTGAGGGCTTTGTGCAGTTGATTTTAAGTATGTCCAAGGGTGAAGAATCCACAGCCTCCCTGGGCAACTGTGCAAGGTGTTTTCACCACTTACAGTGTGAAAAGCATTTTCTTTATATCCAGACACAAGTTTCCTTGCTGGAAAAAAAAAAAAAAGTATTCACACAAAATTTGCTTTCTGAAGTTGATTGTTTAAATAGTTAATAGTAATATTTAATAATAAAACCAAATATTATAAGAAAAATCAGGAGAAATAGCTGGGCCACTTGATTAAGAGACCAGGTTTCAATTCCTTGTCTCTTTTGCATGATTTTCCTGACTGATCTTGATCAAGTCACATGAAGCTCAGAGATTAGAGGACAGATACAGGTGTGACAGATACTGCTGAACCCAGGTCTTGGTTTGCCTGACTGCATCTGAACTAACCTGTTGGATGTGAGCCAGTATCAGCAAGGTTTAACTGGCTGAGAATGCTTCCATGTAACTCACAGCACCCACATTTGCTTTGTCTGTAGTGCCCTGTTAATCAGTCTGGTCTTTTCCACAATTGCCATCTGGGCAGGACATATGGGAAAGTTGGACTTCTTTCAGGTGAGAGTCTCAGGTCACTCTCCAAGGAAATTGCCAACTGGCAGACTTCTGTAATCATCCTGCTGGTATCTGAGAACACTTGCTTCTACTTTATGATATTTTTTTTTTTGCTTAAAATGGTATGTTCGTTGGTTTCCACATGGAACAGAAATCATGGTGAAATCCTGATAATATTAATGTGTTCAGTTATAACAAAATACCAGACAGTCTGACCTAAATTCACATAAATAAATTAAGCTATATTAGTCTCTTTTTATCTGATAAAATTTATCCATGATGCATATCATCTGTAATAAATTTGTCTTCTACCATCGTATTTCAGTTCTAAAGAAGACACAAAACTACAGTGAAGTTCCCACTAGTGATCTTTATCCTTTTTCATATCAAGAAATATACTGTACTGCATATTGCTTTAAGAGAGTCATTCCCAGAGTGGAATCACTAGGCTTCTGTGGGATCTATCCTTAAGGCAGAGGGTTGTATTTCAAATGGAAAAAAATCATGCCGGGGATGGGAGTCTGTGCAGCAATGCGTGTTTTTGGTATGCAAAAGATCTATTATGGTGTGTTTTTCACACTTGATATGGAGAAGACTTGGCATCAGGTAGTGTATGAAGTGGTGAGTATGCAGTGTGCATCACAGTATATGTCTGTGTTGTCACCCGTATATTTTGTGGCTTACTTTTCCTATTGAAGAGTTGAATTTCTTAGAAAGAAATGTATGTAAGTGGCAAAGTTTTACTTCAGCCTGTGAAGCAACAGTGACTCGCCATGGGCTTAGGAAGTCAAATTTGGGCTTAACAGCAGTTTTTTCTGGGGTTTTGGACCTTCTGCCCCATTTTCCACAACTCTTTCATTCCAAAACTTTTAGCCAAATCATTAGCTAATTTTGTTAGCTAATGAAATCATTAGCTAGCAAAAGCCATGTTAGAAAAATAACTTAAGTGAAACTAGTCATCATTAACCTAGTAAGTTTGTCTTGGTAATATCCTAGAGCAGTGTGTTTCCCTGTTTAATGATACACAGGCCAAAAAACATTCACTTTTATTGTTTTGAAATGTGAATATCTTGTTAATTTTTACCCTAATTTATATTTGTGTTGTTACACAGACTGCTAAGTCAGTGAACTTCATCCTGTCTTTGCTCTGCTATTTTTTTCATCTTGCTGTGTTACTACCACTCTTGCCATCAATAGTCAGTCATGCTCTTCTGTAAAACCCCTTGGGAAACATCTTATGTTGTAGTCATTATATCGTGGCAGATTACATTCAGGAGTTGTCTGCTTAAGTGACTCTTTGACCTCTTTCTATTCTTTAAAGGTCTGCACACCTGCAATATCACCATCATTTTTAGAAGCTGTACCTGCTATGCAAAACTGATATCAAGAATGAAATGCCTAAATTACATGTTTTCTAACTTTCCTTGCATGAAATGTTCAATTTTATGGAGGTAGTATGGAGAAATAACTACTTTTATCACAGTTTTGTGCTACCTTATTTTCCTTATATACTGTGTAGGTGTATGGGAGGTGAATAGGTTATCAGAGTTTTGGGTCACAAAGAATTTATCAATGGGCATAAATATTTTGGAGGGAACTGTTTTTTCTTTAGTTTTTCTTCAGTCTGTGCTCTGTATCAACAGTCCAGTGAAATGCACAATTAACACCAGTGCATGCTACATGAATATATATAGCTACTTCATATAGAGAAGTTTTCTACTGTCACTTACTGTCATTGTGTCTATTCTGGTGAGAGCTGATGTGCCAGCAGTAGGCATAAAAGTCTTCAGTCAGCTTCTCTTTATCTGTAAGGTGATGCAGGTGACTTTTTAGTCCATGATATTTTATTTTATTTTTGTTTTATGTAAGATGAATTGGATTTTCTTCTTTGGTCTGGGACAAGCAGCTTTGCTAAAGGGCTAGTTGGGAATTCAGAGATTTTTTTTTTTTTACAAAGCTCCTGAGTTAGTGGCTTGATGAACAGATATAGCATGTGCATAATGTGCTGGCCAGCAGCAGGGTTTTCCTCATGCGATCAGAACATTCCCATTCAAGCCTTTTATTTAGCAGTGCTTGCCCTGTTAGGGCTTGTCACATGAACAGCATATGGGAAAAAATACCACTGCTACTTCTAGGTATCTCTGGCTTTCAGTTTTGTTGTCACAGGTAATGAGCTGTGGTTTAGAAGTTTCATTTTCTTCTGATAATCAGTGTTTCAATTGTTTTTCATCTTCTCTAGTAAATCAATTATCTTTTGTTTCTCCAAGGCAGTCTCTCCTTGTTGCATGCTTTTGGTAGCCAAAAGCTTTGGGTAGTTCTTTGCTGTCACCTTGAGTCCCACATAAATGTTATATGGTTCTCAGACTTCATTTGTGATGTGAATTGGGCTCTGATACTTACCAGGCTTGTTATTTTAGAGTATTACCATTATATATTCTCTGTCTGGATATTGTCATCACTGGATGTGTTTTTTCTGACGAAACCTGAATGACTTCCTCTAAGCTCCTAACCCTATGCTCCCTGTTTTTGCCCATTAGCAACAGCTCCTTCTAGCCTATGATGCATTTCATCCTAAAAGCAGCTTTTACTTTTCACCAAACAACTCTCACTCTAAAAGTATCTTTTCTTTCTGTTGATAATAGAGGGATTAAGTTGATGGCTTGACTGCAGATGTCCATGCTGCAGTGAGGTTGGAATGAGACCAATCACACGTTCTGTCCGAAAAGGAGTGGTTCCTGCAGTGCCTCTCAGCATCTCTTTCCTGTTCTTCCCTCTGTTGTTATGTGCCACTGAAGTATTCCATAAAACCACCCAAACCTGCTTTTTAGGCAGTGTTGCTCAGCCACACAAAACCTATTTATATCCTCTTGTTCAAGCTTAAAGTGAGTTTCTTTGATTTACTCCTAAAGTGAATTAAACTAAATTGAGTTAAAACTGATTGTCATTCTGCCTGGGTCTGCAAGCAGAAGTACAGCAGTGTTGTGACTAATCCACCTGAAATTTGCCCTTTCCCTTCATTTGTTGTCCTGCCCAGCCCTTGGTCGTTTGGGAGTGCTCGGTGTTTTAACAAGTCTGGTCTCTGGCAGATCAGATGTTAGCACTGAATACCAATACATTGTAGTTCAAGCCATAACGATTAATAACTCATTTTCTTCTCTCTGATACAGATCTGGTACTACACAAACAGCATCTTTAGTGAAGCTGGGATCAATCATGAAACAATCCCCTATGTTACTCTAAGTACTGGTGCTGTTGAGACTGTGGCTGCTGTTTTTTCTGTAAGTATGGTTATAAAAATCCATTAACTTGCTTGACATATAAATTAGTTATTTTATTGCTTTATACAGGTTAAAATGTAAGCAGAATAGTATATTGAGGATTAAGTGTAATGGTTGATAAAGCAACTGAAAATATTATTTCTAGGTTTAACCCTAAACCGAGTTTTGTAGCTTGGGATTTTTTTTAAGAAGATGCTCTCTAGTTTTAGTTGCATAAAAGTAGCATAAAAAGTTGATACATCCAGAGGTGCTTTGTATGGCTGAACAGGAAGAAGGCAGGAACAGCAAGGACTGAAGTATATTGAGTGATAACTCATAAATTGGCAGAATGACTTTATCTGGTAGCAGTTTATTCACATTCCAGAGTGACATTCTTGTGTGTCAGCTGGGAACCAGGTAGTGGTTGCTGGAGAAGGCTCAGGCATAGTACAGGTAGCTGTGTTCAGTGTGGATTGCAGAATCAGCCATATGTCTTACTGGGCATGTTTTAGTGACATGTTTTCTGTAGCAGCTTAAAAACAGTGAGGAGAATTCTTCAGCCATTTAAAAATACGGGAGTAAATGTTTGTGAGCCATCTTGGTGGAAAAGTAAGCCATCATGCTAGAACAGGGTTGTCCCATGTTGTATTAAATTCTGGTAACTTATTCTCCAAGGGCAAGCAGGCATCCTTTCATAACAGATGAGCTCCTGCGTAAGTTGTGTACCTTTGCAATGCACTGAATGTAGAGGAAGACATTTATAGAAAAAAAATCCATGGGTGGTTTTTTTTTCCCTATTTCAAAATGGAAAAGTTCACTAGGAAAAAAAAAATATGCTAAATGGGCAAACTAAAACTGAAAGTTTTAGTGGGAGAATATACAATTAATTGCTAAAGGAAATATATTTCTGTTTGCACTGAAATAAATAAGAAACAGTGGGAGATGTCTTTGGAATGGAAAGTTGCAAACAAGCAAATACTCCTTTCTTTGTTAGAATTTTTCCTTATCTTTGTATATTCTATACCAACTGTATTTACACAATACTGGACACACCAGACAAGCATTTTTAAATGTCAGAAGAATGGTTTTGGCAAAAAAATCCTCTCCTGTGGCAGAGCAACTGCTTATGACCTATAAAATGTTAAACTGAATTCAGCTATCAAGTGTATTTTCTTATAGTCTAGGACATAAGAACTCTCAAAGATCTTCTAATCTTAAATCTACTTTGGAGTAAATCTTGGTTTTTTGTAATTAAAGGAACATACTTTTTAATATGTGGAAATAGGGAAGTATGGATATCCCTACCTCTTACAGTTTCTTCTTTGTCACACTGCAGAAATGCTTCTTTGTTTAAGATATGTGTAAAAATAATAATGATAATTCTGCCAGTGATTTAAGTGAAGAATACACTTTTTTTGTGGAAACAGATTAAAATTATGTGGAGATGATTCCAGGATATATTAAAGCCATTCTATAAATAGGGTTTGTCATCTTTTCAGTTCTTTGTGTGCTATCAGTTTGTGGGGCTTATTCAGAGCACGCTGTTCATAAATACTGAGGTGGATGTGTCTCGCGTCTGCTTTGGTTCCTGGTATGCATAGTATCTTCTTTTGATGCCCAAGAGGAGTGGTTTTAATACTTTTTTTGTTTAAGCTACTTGCTGTGCCTCTGAAAATACTGATCTGTTTATATTTCTGCTCCCTTCAAATTTGCTCTTTCAGTTCGAGAAAAATGCTGCTTTATAGCCTTAATTTTATTTCAGTAATCCTTATAAATGTTTCATTGCTGCTATTTAAAGTAACAACAGTATGAATTTGTTTTCTAAGTGGAAGGTTTTGCAGCTTCTCATTTCTACAGGTAACTTCCTCTAGATTTTTTTCATGCCTAGAACTAAGGATGGGGGATTTCTGCCTTTCCTCCCACTCCCAACCTCTCAGCTGCTGTTTTGTTTGGGGTTTTTTTTTTAATCTATTTGACATCATTAAGTCAGGTGCATATGTCTTATGTACTACTCAGAGAGAAGAAGGGAAGAAGCAGGAGAAAGCAAGGGGGGAACTTAATCTTCATGGTGTTTCTTTATATGTTGTGCTTGCTAGCAGAAACCAGATTTTAATAACAATAAATTCCAGGATTTCAGTAGGCACTCCTATCACTAATTGGAGTTTTTGTTCTTGTAAATGAAATAGCCATTGAAGAGGTCCACAATGAAATCATGTACCATCTCTGATGGTTATACATGTGTTAGGTGGTCAGGAGTCTCTGAGCCTCGGTAAGAATACTTAGGTATTGATGAGCCCTGTATGAATGCTAAAGGAAAAGATTGAAATAGATTTATTTCATAAAGAAGCAAAGTAATATTTAGGAGATAAAGTATCATTCAAACTGTGGAAAAATTTGAAAGTCTCCCTTGAACATGTCTTGTAGGAGCAGCAGCATAACAGTAATAATGTTGATGTGGTCCTTGAGGAAGGGCAAATAACATCCCATCCCTTTTATATCTCTATTGCCTCAGATCACTTGATGTGCCTGCTGGTAACATGCTTTACCTACACCTTCATACCTCCTACTTTCGAACAAAAGTCACCAAACAGGACAGAAATGAAACATGCAGCATTACGTTTCCTTTGGCTGCAACTCCTGCTTGCACCATCATTTCCTAGTTCACTTCATGAAATATCCGTGTTGTAGCATTGTGTACTTGATGCCCTGGCTTCTTTCTGGGGAGATGACAGAAACTTTCTGTATGTTTTTTGGTTAATTGTAGACTTCTCCACCCATTCTGCTACGCACAGATTCAGTTTGAAGGATTGGCTAGACAAGCTACTTTTTAATGAGAGCGCCCATTAATTTTAGTTTGTTTCTGGAGAAGTTTGATTATCCTCTGGAATGAAATATTGAATAGATTTCCTACTCATAGATGTGTTGCAGCAGTAAGTTACCTAACCTGATGCATTGAAGCAGGATGGAATACCTGAATAGTTCCCTGGCAAATAAGTGTTTATTAGAAGTCTGTTCTTTAAATTCTACAGTAAGGGGACTCCACAGATTTAGGTATTCTTAAGTAGGATTGGTTACTGTGCCATTTTGTAATTCTTAGTAATTGAGGTTTATTTAATTTAGTTGTCTTACTCTTAGTGGACAGAAGGAACAATTTGCTGCTACTTTTCTTTGACAAGGCAACAGGCTGAATGGAAAGTGAGACAGAAGTAAACATGTGAAAAGATTCCTCCCCTCCTCCATGAAACCAGCATAGAATAAAAGGGAATGTTCACATTAAGCATCCCACATCCAGTTTTGCCATCTGTGGTACCACATTTGGTCTTTATATAATGTTCACAGAAAGACACTAGCTATGACTATATTGAGAAGATTATGCCTTAAGCATTTCCCATAAGGTGATGCATCAAGGTGTTACTAATGTGCCTTCCAAAGCCTGTGACAGAGACAAGCCATGCAAAGCCTGGAATGAGTTAAAGTATAATTCAGTAGTAGACCATAAAAGAATATAGGAAATCCGTTGCAGTATCACACAGAAGTCAAGGAAGCCAGCTTTCTTAGGTGAAGATGATGTTATTCTGCGTTGGGGTGTCATGAGAAAGGGCTCTTAAATTTGGTTTGTGTTTCTTTTAATGTTAATCGATCTCAACATACAAGAAGGGATTCCCTGCTTAGAGCATGACACATATTAAAACAGGATTACTCCAGACACTTCAGTAGGTGTCCTCATCCCTAACGCTTTTCCTCCATGGTATCCAAAGGGTAATGCAAGAAACTTTGTGGCTCCATTGGGGTCAGAACAGGAAGAAATACATTCCAGTGACAGCCAGACATAGCAGTGTTAAAAAATGGGGTGACAAATGCTTTAATCTTGAGGGTTCTTAGGGAGTTTTGCTATAATCTGTTTTTTAGGAAGACTTTTAATGCAGTCCTATGTGACACTGTTCACACTAGGTCAAAGTCAACCTTCACCTACCCATAATCCCCAGTAGGCTGTAAGTAGAGAAGAGTGCAGGATTGGGACAAACATGGCATTTTCCCTTTTTGCTCCCTTCACACTGACAAACTGTTGCTCAAGAAGTACCAGAATTAGAAGGTAGTATCTAGGCCTGTAACAGCCTGGATAGAAACTTTTCCTTAAATTTGTCTAGTAACTTTTCCACTTTTGTATGTTTTTAGAACCCACAGCATCCTAAAGCAGTGAATTTCACAGTATGAAAAAGTCTGTCATGTTGAGATTAGAGAATATAAAATACAGTAGGTGTGGGCTGGATTAAATTATAACAGTGTGAATGCTCAGCTGACTACAAAACTATTCTTCGAGAGTAGCTATCAACACTTCACTGTCATACAAAGAAGTATCAAGTGTAATTCTGTGCTGGTTTGTCTTGGGTCAAATAATCATAAAAATACCCATTTATAATATGGGAGAGTTAACAAAGAGCCTTTTATAATCAGCTATGTCATTCAGACTCTCCAAAGGGAAAAGCTCAAAAGTCACTGTGTTGGACAAAAGGTAATCAGAAAAATCAGCAGTAGAAAAGAGATACTGACCAAATCAAGCAGATTGGCCAGTGCTGTCATTTTTTGATGGCCAGAGTGCACGTGGGCCCATTTTTGCTGCAGGGTGAAATCTCACGTGTGACTGTGTTAATGCATGCTACCTTAATCGACAAGCAGTCAATGGAATCACTTAGGCAATGACATTATTCCTTCTTCATCATTGTATTACACTTAGGCTTTAGAATAGATAAAGATTTCTTGTGTTAAAGTAACCATGTCTTCTGGGAGAATAAATCTCCTTATGAAGGTCTACCTTACAACACCACTCCTAAGACCCAAGGTCATAGTAGATTAAAGACTGCGCTTATGTAGTACAAATCCTTCTGCAGGATATTTTCAAAAATTAAAAGTTGTAAAGATATAGCCCCTGCTGTTGAGTATTAAAAAAAAATAACAACAACAACAACATTTTGAGTAATTTTTTTTTCCTAATCTATTGAAAATTATCTGTATCAGGGCATTCAGGTACCATCATTAGAAAATAAAGCACCAGCCACAATAATCTGTCATAGATCAAGGTCAAGATCTAGTCTAGCTTTTACAAAATGAACCTGACACAAGACAAAACTTAATGCTTTTAACAAATAAATCATCAACAGCAGGATCTTTGCTTCAAAAATACCTACATTTTACTGAAGTGACATAATAGGAATAAGATAATGGGGGGTTTCTATGCCACCCTAAGGGCTGTTCCCAGGCACTGCTGAGGTGAAGCGGATGACTAGAGTGAATCCCTCCATGGGCTACATCTTGGTCATGCTGGTCCAGTGAATGGAAAATTTCACTGCCAAGTGAAGATGTTTAAGGATGCTTTACTGCAAAATAGTTCAGACGGAGCTTAGAAACATAGCAGTCAATTCCACCCTTTGCTGATAGTAATCCCTAGCCTGGTACCTACAGAAAACGTGTAGGATCTTACCCTGTCATGGCATTAGCACACATACAGGCAAACTGTTGAGAGAGCTAGAGTAGGCACAGCATTTAAGGCTTGTGCTTATGTGGTCAGTATTGATGCTAAGCCTCTAAATTCCAGTTTAGATACTTAAATTAAATAACCCTTTTTTTTTTGTTTACAGCTGTTATACAGTTGTATAATTCATACAGTAGACAAATGGATATACATAAAAATATGAATTAAAAAAACAATTTATAACCATCAGTCTTCTGTTCTCCTTTTTCTGGATGCAAGATACCACACATTGTGTCATAAATAAACCTGACGGTGATATAAATGTGATTACCCCTTTTAATTCTGCTATTTAAAATGGAAAGAACACCGAGTTAGCTTGTCACGTTAAGTCTGAATCAAGACATACAGACTTATTCAGACCTATATCCAAAATACATGAGAAAAAAGTGTGTCTACTCTTGATGTCAGCACGTAGATCGAACTTCTTTAGAGAGCTGAGACATCAAGAAAATCTAGTGGGTTTTTCTTAGCATAATTTAGGATAGGACCAGGAAATGAGCAGGGAATAGTATTCTGTGACCTCCCATTTGGGCTGTAGAACTTGCTTACACATTTGTTTTATCCAGAGAAGCTTGTCTGATCTTTTTTAATGCGCTCTGCTTTAATTATGTCAGCCCCGGTATCTGCAGCTGACTCAAGTGAAAAGATTGACATTTGCTTTTTTAACTTTATTCGCGTTTCCTGCCAGACAAAAGTAAGTTGTGTGAACTGTTAACTTAGTATGCATATTAGTTGCCTTATTATCACCAAGCGTTTGTGTTGAGAGAACTTTGGTTACAATATTTTTTTACACATTTTCAGTAATTTCAGCTGTGTTAATTACCATGACTGGGTATAGTCTTCTGCAAATGCATGTTTATGATCACACATAAACAAGTATCAGCCTACACAATTTGGCAAATAACTCTGTGCTATCACAGAAAACAGTTGTAAGATTCTTTTTTTTGCCTGTGCTTGAGCATATACCGGATTTCTTGTTACTTCATTTACTCTACCATGTAGTATATTTTGAATAGTTATAAGTCTTCAATAGGTAACAGTTACCAGTGCATAGCAACTGGAGCATTCAGAACTAAATACTTGAAAACTGGTGAATCATCTTTTACTTGTTATGAGTCATAAGCATCATAGTGGGTTTTGCAAGTTAACAAGTTTTGGATTTGTATAGTCGTAACTAAAAATGAAGTTGTTGTCTGTTTATAACCTCAAAACCAAGGATACTTGCTGTTTTAAAGACATTAGACCTTTCTTTTCAAGTATTTGCTGAAACTTCAGACTTTATCTGAGCTTTTTTTTTTCCATCAAGAAAAGGGTAACAAACAATTCAGCAGGCAAATTTGAGGTACTGATGTCATGGCATAGGTTTTCTTAAGAAATCCTCAAAAATAAATGAGATTTTACTTAGAAATACTGTAGACCTAAACAGCTTGATGGACTGGGTGTTTGAAGCGTCTGTGCACTTAAATGATTCAAAAAACCTTTCTGGCCTTGGTGAAAGATGGTGCCTCCTGAGAGGGTTTTCTGTTGTGGATTGGCTCGCAGTTGAACAACTTTGATCTGCCACTGGGCCCTGGGATGCTTCTGCATTGCCTCCTGACTAGCAAAGCCACAGACCCCTGTCTTTGCAAACACAAATGCTACCTTTTACAAGATTACAGGTTTGTAATTTATAACCAGGTAGGGAACATGGTTTTGATTGTTGCACTTGGCTTTTCATGAGCTTGTTTCCATGTAGTGTCCCATTTCAGCAGAGGCTAGTGTGCCTTGTTTGAATTTGTGCCATAAACACATGTGTTTTGTTGGGTTGGAACTCATGATACAAGAGGCAGGTCATGCGTCTGAACAAATTAGAGGTGTCCTTAGCTTTAAAATGGAAGTAGGGATTTCTCTCCTCATAATTGTGCAAGTTAATCATGTCTAGTTGAGAAGCCTTCCATGTCTGTATTTCCTAGATTTATTAGTGCTGTCAGTGTACTTAACTTCATATCAACTTTGGAAATTATTATAGGATTCCCAGCAATTCTCGTACATCATAGTGTCCCTGTGAATAAGAACATAATTCCTGTTGATTTTCTCCAGTGAATGAAATTGGTCCATTCCATAAATCACAAGAAATGTCACCAAGAATTGTAATTACAAATTTTTTGGAGCAGAAACTTCAGAGAGTGCCCAGAAGCTGAAGCATTCTAGTTCTGCATTGCTACTGTATTAAATAAATAGCAATGATGAATGCTTGGGAAACGTGGCATCAGCTCAGGGAGAATGACTGCACATGGATTTGTTTTATTTCTTCATGAATTGTCTCTGAGTAAAAAGGAATTTAAATATATAGAAACTGCTGTCCTCTTCTGTAAAAACAATATGGAACCTGCAGATCTGCTGTATCTCTGCTTGTGTCTCAGTTTAAACTGTGAGTGCCTCACCAACCCACCTAGATTTGCCCAAATATGTCCACACTATTTGTTCTCAGTGTCTGTAGGCACAAGTGCATACACATGGTTTTTTTTTCAGAGGACTGAGTCCAAACTATCCTCCCTTACTGGGATTTGCTTTGCTTTGAGCTTTACAACCAAAACCGATCTATCACTTTTTTCCCATGTTATGCTCTGTATGAAAGGCATCTATGAACCTTTTTCCCCTAGAAGAGAAATATTCATCCCTTACCCCATTTTAATTACAAAATCCACAGGTGGTGTAACACCAAGGTTTGTTTAATCATGATCACCAATCCTGAGTTGAAAAAAATAAGTGAAGTTCCCTGGTATGTGAAATTATATATGCAGCATCTATTGCAGAAGTCTTAAGTCTTCTTACAGACCCATCAGATAACTTTTCATCCCTTGGAACCACAAAAAATCTCTCAGCTAAATGTATGTGTGGCCACATTTATTAATCATAGTGAAAAATATTTGGCATCTTGTAGAGGTTTTGACCTGCATTTTCAGTTTTGGAAAATTTAGGCCCTGTGAACACAATGATGTTAATAACATCAGTGCAGGTCTGTTTTAAACACGACTCTGAAATAAATTCTATTTTGGTAGCTGTGGAAACTGTCAAAATGAGTATATTTCCTCATTTAAAGAAATAGAGAGTGCTAAAGCTCTCCCCAGAGTTGCTTTTCCATTTCTGCAGTGTTACTGTGTACACCTCTGGTGTGGAAGTCCAGGCTGGCGTGTTTTGAAGCCTGTCCTAAAATCTGCTGATGAACCCAATGCTGCAGGAGAAGAACTTGCCACACAAGGTGTTTCTTCCCTGAGTGACTTTGTACTTGTCTTTAACACATTTCTTCTAGGTGCTGACAGCAGAACACTGTGCATCATCACCCAGAATTAAGGGCATTACTCTAGATTTCATTTAGTTGCTCATTTTATCTTTTGCTCAAAGGATGTGTGGAAGAGGGATTTAAATTCTCCAGTAAATAATGACCTGGCAAACAGTTGTATGACTCTGAGTTTAACTTATTTCAGGCTTTGTAAAATTGTTTTATCCTTCTCACAGGAAAGCCATCTGTAATTAGTAACTATAGTAGATATCAGTAAGAATTGTACATCAGCTGTTATGACCTAAAATATGTTTGCCTGTTTTAATGAGTCAGACTAGCAAAAACAGTTTCATGTTACAGCTTTTCAAGAAATTCTTCATTACGTTATTTAGCAGATAAGTATTCAGATTTTGTTCTTGCTTTTAACAAAGTTGATTTATCTTCAGGTGTCAAATATAAATTCACAATGTGCATGAGTGCACAAGTATCTGTTACAATCACTTGTCTGAGCACAGCTTTTTGCTGGGTTGATTTCTTTTATCCAGATATTCTAATTACAGTGACTAAATGTTTATATTGTGTTTGGAGAAAAAATAAATTTAAAATATATTTTAGATTAATAAACATTAAATCTATGCTAGAAAGCTTTTGATCTTAAATTATAAGCCTCTTTAGCTTAAATTCAGAGAGATGTTGAAATTAAGCAGCCAAAATGCAAAAGCAGGGGACTGTAATTTGTTCCAGCATTCTGACATTTTAGAATTACATATTCTAATAACATTGTTATAGGAATTTGGTGCAAATTTTTAAACCATTCAATGAATGTATAATTATTTATGCCCTGCAAGAAAATCAAACGTCACGTAGTTATCATCATGTTAATTATTTTTATATAGTGGATGTACAGCACTTGTTTTATTAATAAATGGTTGCACATGTAGTAATAACTTGGAAATCTACCACACTAACAGTATTAAACTTGAATTTCCTAGTTGCGCATTTTTCCTATCTATGTGGTCATATTTGTTCTGTAGTAGGAATTTCAGGCATAAAACTAATACCAAGTACTGCTTTGATGGTTTCCTAGTTTTTTTCAGCTGTCTCAAATAAAGATGCTATGCTGACTTGTTTTTTTCAGAGAGGTTAAATTGTGTAAGCATAATTGTGAACACAGTTACGCGATTATGAACATGTCATAGCTGATAAATAGTATAAAATCAACTCTCATGGTTTTGTTTGTGATCTTCATATTTACTAGAACATGTTACGTGATCTGAGTTCTTCAGTGCTTTATCAAGAAAGTCAAATGTCTCTTTTTGTTTTCCAGGGCTTAGTTATTGAACGGCTTGGACGCAGGCCTCTTCTCATCGGAGGGTTTGGGTTGATGGTTGTCTTCTTCGCGGTGCTTACTGTCTCTCTGACTTTGCAGGTAACGCTGTGGTCACTACGTATTTTTACTCTCTCTTTTGCCTGTTTCCTACATAAGTCAATCCTTTTAATCAGTTTGGCATAAGGATTCAAAGTTCTGTCTTTTGCTTCTTTATGGATCTCTTGGTTTCAAAGTACTATGGTTAGCCATAGCAGCTTTTGCATTAAAAAGCCATAGGGGCTTTGTCATATTCAGTCTCCTTAACTCAAGGATTCATGCATATCATGAACTACTATGAGGACAGTTTTACCCATAGTTGGGTAAATAGTTTACCCATATTCTGTGTTTTTATCTATCTTCGTAGTGCAGCCTTTCTGAGATTTATTTCATACTTTATATGTCATCCTCATTCTTTTTTCCCAGTAGTGAAAAATTCCAATGTTTACTGTTTCTTTCAAGTTACATTTCTGATATTTTTAGTGAAAATGTAAAGATTTAGCCTTTGCAGAACATTTGCACTTACGTTCTCAGATGTTATTAGCAGTCAGTTCCCCAGCTATTTCAGATGGTCAGAAGGGAGTTAATTAAACCACTCTAAATACTGACCCTGAGTCATTTCCCCTTGTTAGGTTCCATTTACATAATGATGCAGTTTCTTTCTGTTCCTGAGGCTGTTTGAGAAGTAAAACAGACATCTGCAACAGCATGGGTTTGGCTGGTCTTTCATCAGATTGTGTTCCTGGTGTCATTGATTCCTGTGTCTAGCCATTAATCTGACTTTCAAATTCTAGTTTCTTGGTTGAAGTGTCAGTAAGTCAGTTGGACTAGCAGATGCATGCCAACACCACGGCAAATTTTTGACTCACCTGTATGTACAGCACGATAAAGCTTTACATCACATACCCATCATGACAGCTATGACAGGTCTCCAGAAGAGAGAGGTTACTGCAAGTTTTGTATGCTAAGTGAAAAATTATCTTCCAAATCTTCTAAAACCTACTTTGATGCATGAGAACCTTCAGCAATTGTAAATATCAGAAATTTGAGTGCCTTTCAGTTTTTCTTCCTTTCAGAAGTGTCTCAATCGGTTACATACTAGAGATTAGGTATTGTGTTGAACAAACGACCAGGGTACAAATAGGCTTGATGTCAGACGATTTGTATCTACTCCGTATTTGTACCTTCCCTCTCTCAGTGCTTTTAGAGACCTTGGATCTGCGTTCAGATGAGGACTCCATAATGCGTAATTTTGATAGATCTACAGGTCTCTTGGCTAATGTTAATGTGTGGGAGACCATGTTTTCCACATAATGAGAGGAATAACCCAGACTGGAAGAAAAAAAGCATTGGAAAATTGGGGTCTTAATTTAACACTGAAATAAATAATTACCTGGTTTAGCAAGTATATTTTTACAGTGCCACTGAAGGTGATATTTTGTGATACCACAGTTACACATATCTTAACCAACTTTGAAAAAATGGTAAAACTCTAATAAAAATGTCATTCACACTTTGCTGATGGAAAAAAAAAACCCACAGATGAAGAGAGAATGTAGTGAAGATGGAAAAAAAAACCCCACAGATGAAGAGAGAATAGTATTGTTATCAGACATTCACATACATGATTCAGAAACAGTGTCCTGAAAACTCAGTACAAATCATTCATTTCATTTAAAGTTCCTGTCATTTAGAGGTCTGAATAAAGAAAAATCTACTTAAAAGCAGAAAAAAGAGAGAAAAAAGAGTGCCTTGTGAGGAAGATAGGCAATTCCATTTAAGTTCCCTTACAGAACTATTTATAGTTTGTTCTCTTTTCCCCTGTACCTGTTTGCACACGTGGCCCTCCTTGTCTGCAATATCAGATTATGGCTAAAAATCCCTGAACTGTGGCTTTCACATGCTTTGCTAAGGTTCAGATACAGCTGTCCTACAGAAGGACAGCCTGTTGTGTCTAGACTTCAGTTCAGCCTTTAACTGGTGAACTTTGAAGGTCTATGGGCCAGCATAGTTGCTCTTTTTAAACATGATTGAAATACCTAAAGAGGATATGGAAGTGCTGGATTTGTTCAATGGAAAGAAAAAGTCTTTCCTAGGTTTGCTTGAACTTTAGCACAAGAAGCTGTAAGCTTTCAGAGTTTTGACTTCTGTGGTGCAAGGGATTCCACAGAGACCAAGACCTTTAATACTAATCATCTAATAAGATTCTACAGAAATACTGTGATTTTTTTTAAGGTAATCCTAGACTGAATTCTGAAATAGATAAAGATTTGTGGAAAACACTGTTATCTGTGATTTTTTTAATATTGGTGATACGTGCAATATACTTAATGTGAATGTCTTTTATCTACCCAGAAAACAGTGCATTGGCTTCCTTACCTCAGTATATTTTGCATCCTTGCAATCATTGCATCGTTCTGCATTGGACCAGGTATGTCTGTACTTTTTCACATTTCTGTGTACATCAAAGCACAGGCATTTTTACATTCCCAGTGTGTTAACAAATCACTTGTAGGGAACTTTGCTTTACCCTTATATGAAGACCACAAGTGGTCTAAGACAATAAAATGTGACAGCAACACAAAGTGATAGCAATATTTTAAATAAAAAATCCATGTACATATGCATTCCCACTTAGTTGTCAGCATAATTGAGAATTAGTGCCTAAATTGCAATCAGTACCAAATTAAAATGTTTGCTATTATTGTAGGATTGCTATGATTTTGTAAATCTATAAAAACCACTCAGACTGGAAGCTGTGTTTTATTTACCAATGCTTGTGATAGCAGTTCGATGCTGGGAGGATGCAAAAGGGACACCGGTGGAGGGGGAGGAAGGGGACAGTTATGGTTTCTTTCATCTCCTCCTTTCCAAAGATAGAGAAGCATTGTGCAAGAGGGTTTACACATACTCTTTTTAGGAGGATGATTGAATAAGTAGATGCCCTGATGGTGGAGCTGCTTCTTGTCTGGCAGTTTTCTACTGATTGTATGCATTTCAGATCTACTGCTCTCAGGTAGCTGGTTTTGTAGGTTGTAAAAGTTTATCAGAGCTTTTTTTTCCAGCCTAGTTTTGATTACTTAGAGATGGATACAACTTTATAGGCAACCCAGTGTTCACAGGTTGTAATTTTCATATTTCATTTTATCAAAGAACATGTTTAATGTATGACAAGTAATAAAGACAGACCTTTCTCAGAAATGTAGAATGAAAAGACAAAAGCAAAAGTCAAATTTCAGCAAGCACAATTCTGACTGGATAGAAGAGAAAAAAATTTATACCGAAATGGGTTAAGCACTGAAAGACATTGCTCAAAGAGGCCATGAAATGTCCATCATTGGAACTACTCAAAACTCAGCTGGACAGGTTCATGAGCAGCTGGCCTTTCTTTGACCAGAGGCTGAATTCCAGAATTCCCTTCCAGCCTAATTTATGCTGTGATTCTAATTGCATTATACCTTTGGGAAATGCATTATATGCGTAATATGCGAGTACTTGTCTGAGTATAGTATTTGTCTAAACAGTATTGCTCTATCCTTCAGATACTTGATCAGAATTGGATCCTGCGGTTATCAAATAACGAAATGTTAACAAAAATTATTTACAGATAGATAAAGAGGATTTTAATCCAAATTCAATTCATGTACAGAATAAAATGTCAAAATAGTGTTTAAATTTTCAAGGATTCTCTTACAAACTGTTCTCCACAAAAAGGGGGAAAATCAACTGCTTTTTAGGAATTTTTTTCACAGCTGTTTGCTGTAAACTTGGAAGTAAGACTTCTGTTCCCCTGAGTTCTCAGGTTTTTTTCATGTCCCATTTATTGCTTCTTTTTCTTTATAAAAGTTTGACATTAAACAGTAATCAACTGTTTGTACATCTTCACCACTGAAGTGATCTAATTATTTAATTGTGGTTTATTTGGGGAAAGAAAGAGTAGCTGATGTTTCATGTGATTCTAATGAAACCTTGCTGTTATTCTGTGGATCCTCTTTTGGAAAAGCTGAAGAAAAGTTATACTGCTTTAGAAGAAAGTGAAGGGAAAACCAAAATACTCCTTTTCCCCTTGCTTCTGAGAAAATAGTTTGTCACTAATCTCTGTGCAGACTGTTCTTCCTCATCTCCAGCTCTTTTTGTGAGGCAAATATTGCAAAAAGTCTTGCAATCCCTTTATCCTTCTGTAAGGACAAGTCTCATGTTCATCTAAGTCTCTAGTATTGCTGACATATGTTTCTTAGGCCGAGATTATTTTTTTGAAAGAAGAATTCTGTGGAATGGAACTGTTCCTGAATTTTTATACCTAAGGAAAGTCAAATGTTGACTTGAAACTTCTTGAGAATTTTCTGGTGTTTTAAGTAGCTCAAACAGTTCACATGCAGCTACTTCCAACATCTAACTTTTTTTTTCCTAAAAAACTCTGCCAAAACAAATTGCAGTTTTTTCCATATTACAGCCATGTTCCACCAATTTTTAGAACTTTCAGATCAACATGTTTTTACATGTTATATTTTCAGCATATTATTTTCAACATCCCTCTACATTTCTCCTTCACCTCACCATTCTTCAGAACAAATTCTGGTTTTCTTCATTTAGCGTCTTTCCCTGATGCTATTCAGGATTTTCTGTCGTACTTTAGAGCAAAGTGTCTGCAGATACATGCAAGACAAACAGTTTTTGTTTGATATTACTTATTTGCTTTCTACAGAATTTTAAAAAAACTAAATCTCTTGCATTTTTCGCTGTGCTCATTGCTTTTAAAGCCAAAGAACATTAATACTGTACCAGTAGCTACCTAGCTGTGTTCTCTACCTTTCCTGTGTATGTTCAAACATTTTGAATACCTGGCAATAGTTGGAATATCTCAGTAGCATTGAACATTGGCTTGCTTTTTATAAAAAATTTGGTAATTGACACTCAGCTGTTGAGAAGAAATAGCAAAGCAGCCCACTGTGATTCCTCTATAAATCAATAGCAATATTTTAGCTGACTTTAACAAGAGTGAAACTTCTTAGTTCTGTTTAGTGGGACTTAGGAAATCTGAACTACTTTGCTACCTCTTAGCTAGGAGCAGTTCTCTTTGAGATTATGAAAGCAAGTCCCATTATTAGCCACATTTTAAGATGGATGAAAGGGAAGAGGGCATATATATTTTTTATTAATAAAATCTTGCCAAAAAGTGAGACATCCACTTTGCATCCACTGCTTTTTTTATCAAGGGACAACTTCAACATTTGAGTGCTATTGTATCAAGTTTTGTCCCTGTCCCCCAGTACAGGAAAGACTTCAGTAAGCTGGGGCAAGTCCATTGGAGAGCCACCAAGTCACAGTAGCCCTGTGAAAAGGGGCTGGGTGAGCAGGACTTTTTCAGCCTGGAGAAGAGACAGCTTTGGTGCACCTAAGAGCAGCCGCCCAAGTACCTATGAGGAGGATGTTGCAGTGACAGAGCCAGGCTCCTGTTTCTGCTGCATGGTGGAATAGAGACAAAAGGCCTTATGTTGAAATGGGAAAGATGCAGACTGATTGTAAAGAAAAGCTTTTTGCTTATAGACAATCGATTAGGCTACCAGGGATTTTGAGTCTTTAACTACTACACAAAGATCAGTATTGCGTAGTTTGTACTTCTGCTCCTTTATTTTGGAACTCTGTAGTCCAATGGGAACTCAGTATTTCTGGATCTTCCTAGGTAGGGCAAGTACTTTTCACGAGCAATTATCAATTGATTTAAAATTGGCTTTGTTTTGTTCAGAAATACACTGTGACGGTTACACTAAGATACCTTATATGTGACAGATTCAGCATATACATATATATGTATCATACATGTACAAAAGAGCTAATTTTTTTCTCAGGAAAGTGTGCAATGCCAGTGGAGTATCATGGTACACAAAAAGATAATTACTTTTAATGGGAAATTCACTGCTGAAAAGTAACCTTATCTTTCATTTCCTGTTAATGTTAGTTGTAGCAAGAGCAAGTAAGAAAGAAAGAACATGTTTTTGAACATGCCTCTAGTGCAGTGGCTGTAAGAGAGTGTCTAGAGAAAAGTACAAACAGGGAAAGCGGGTGCAACAGTTTTCCAGAACCACCACACCTTTTTTTTTTTTTTTTTTTTCCCCACCTTAGAGTCTTCCTGAGGCATAGTTTCTAAGATTTTTGTAGTCTTCCATGGATTTGCTCATTCTCCATCTGAAACTGCAAAATTTTAGCATACCCTGTCAAAGAAAACTACATGTCTACCACCTCTCATAAACACATCCTTTGTTTGTGCTCTGTGTGATGCAATGCACTTTTAAGTGTTGCCTTGAAAGAAATGGAACAGCTGATCTCCTTCCTCCCTCTTCAAGTTTCTTGTGATCTTACAGACTGTTACATTAACGCCCCAGATTTTTTCAGAGTGAATGGCTATTTCTTACTGCTGCCTTTTCAGTGATACTTTGACACCCCTTTAGGAGGAAAATTTCACACTTCATTATCTAGTATTCTTTGTAGCACTCTGGGAGTTAAATCAGATGAAACTGTAGTTAGGAATAACTTTCCCACCTTTCTGGTCAGTAACAGGGTTTTTCCCCAGGAAAATGAATGCATATTCTTCATTATTAAGTTGCAGATTTTTAAGGTTTTTAACCTTTTGTAGAAGTTGTGAGTGTTATTTGTTTTTATTGGTTAAACAGATCCTATTGCCATGGTATTGCTAACGCTCAGTATCTTACTTAATTCCTCCTGTAGTTATTTAGAGCATTTCAGCATCCATCAGAGTAAATCCCACATGGTTTGTAATGATTCTGTAGATACAGATTTTAATCTAGGATGACTTTATTTTATGTTCATTGAGCTATTGGTACTTGGAAGAATTATCCCATCTGAAAAGAGTAAATAACATGAGGAACAGAGCTTATAAAAATATTGTTGTAACTTTCTAGAGCATAAAATTGCCTTTAAAAAATAAAGTATTTTCTGTCTTGTTAGAACATCTGATACTTTCCTGATAGCTTAGATGTTGTGTGGTCTCCCACTTTCTGATAGCATATGGATGAGTCCCATCTGCTCCTTTACAGCTAGGATCAGCTGTTACTATAAACTGTGGGGGTTTTTTTATTTGTTTCATTTTTCTGAACTTGGCTTTTCAGCTTGCAGATGTTTTTAGGCATATGGCTAGGGACTGAAACAGTAATGCCAACAACAGGTACATTCAGGAATCCGTGTGATTTGGTACTTCATTTTTATCAAAAGACAAACAGCAGAAATCTTTCACTTGCTAAAAATTCAAGTCAAATCTATGATATGAAAAAAAATACCCTTCAAAAATCTCTTACTGTTTTATACATTAGGGAGCCATGCTCTTCCAGACCGTTGCTTTATTGTGCCTATTTGGTTATTTATACACAAGTGAAGATATTTGGTTGCAGAGAAACATACTGCTTTCCAATGTTACTTTTGATTATGGGAACATGTTAGTAAATAATTTCACGGTTTTCACTTCAAGAAAAATTAAGAAGCTTCATGGAAATGTTTTTCTTGGTCACACATTTGTCCTGAAATAAATGTAGGATATGTTTCAACTGAAGAATTGTCATCCAGCAAAGAGTAAATAGAAAGAACTGAGGGGATTGATTCTGACTTCTGAGGAGACAACAAGCAAAAAATCAAAAATCAGTAGAGAAAGCAAATAAAAATAGTAAAAGAACATTTTCAGTATCTCAACAAAGCATTTGTGCTGTTCAGGTTAGGCATCATGAGCAAATGCTTTGATTTGGAATGCCTTTACTGTAGGCATAAATAGTGTCCAGCTCCTTGGAAATTTGCATAGTGATGATGGGCATTTCCATGGGAAATATCTTCCTTCTTTGACTTTGTCTTAGATATTATTTAAGGAAGAAGGAAAAGCTAAAAGCAGTTATCCTCACTTTTGCATTAAACCTTTGTGGCTGCCTCTCTGTGGACATTGACCACTGACATGTTGAACTGTGCTTGCAGAATCAATGTCTCTTTCTGGAAAACCACACTAAAATCTGACTTAAACAGAAAAGGTGTAGGTTCTGCTAATGTTTATCTGTTTACTTGAATTCCCAGTTCACCCATTGTACCTTTGCAACAGTTGCCATGCAAACAAGTGATTTTTGATTTTGCTGGGTGAATTGAAAAATATTTATATGTATATGTGTGCATTGGGTGATTTGAGATACATTTTATAAAGCTGCTGGAGATTGGCCCCTTTTATCTACCAGCCAACTAGTTAAAACAAACAAAAACCCAAAGCAGAAAAACAACAACAAAAACAAAGACCCAGAAAGTGCGCAATCTAGTTTCCTTATTTGCCTGCAGGGACGTGACCCCACTTGTCAGGGAGTCTGCCATGTATTTTGGGATGAGGGGCTTGCAGTCCTTGTTTTTGATGCTTTTCCAATTTGCATAAAACAATTAAATGTTCATTCTCTGAACCAGAGAATGGCTTTTCTGCCATGTGTCAAGAGATTCACCCCAGATGGTGGAACATGTGAGGAAATAGAACAATCAGCTGATTAATTGGGGATTACAGCAATGTTGGCATGGACTTCCAGATAACCCTTCCAATGGAAATAAGCGTGACAAAAATAGCCAGACCTTGAGAACTTTGGAAACTCGGCATAAAGTATTTCCATGCATTATCTTTGTATGAAGAGATTTATTGATATTTCTTCCTTAAGAGAATATTCCGTTTAAGTGTAACACCTTCTATCCAGTTTTGATAAATGGAGAAGGCAATACTGCAGAGAAGGGAAAGGAAACCCTGGTGGGGGAGGTTAGATATGATGCCTGTTTTGAAATGAAAGAGTGTGAGGAGGTGGTCTGTTTTAATAATATATCTGGCTTTGAAGTAATCCTTCCTTTATCATCTTCCTCCAGAAAGTGAAAAAGTATTGTCCCTTTCAAATCAAAGGGAGCACTGGACTTACTTTAGCATTGGGAATAAATACAAATAACCCGAGACCTTGTTGTTGCAGTAATATCTGTAGAAGGTGTTTGTGTAGCACAAGTGTGTTGCCCTTCCTTCAACCACTGTGGCTGGGAAGGGAGGTCAGCCACATGTTTTCACAGGCAGGCATGCAGTAACGTTCCTTCTTCCATCAAATATTCTGCAGGAGTTCTTTGGAGTCCTCTGGAAGGAAAAAAGTCAGCTTTTATTACAACAGTCAGTAACACTAGGGAAAGTTCCAGAAATCTGAGGAGTTACTTTTATATCTATTGCCTGATCATGTTAACTCAAGCCATCTTTGTGCTGGACATTCGTTATTTTGGTGGCACTTCATGTTTGAGATTAGTGATTTCGTTAAAATCTAACTTCCTCTTTTACATTTTGCCTGTTTCTAGTAATAGGACATGTATAACTGCATGCAGTTGGAAAGAAACAGACGTTTAGAAACTCAGGAACAGAGTGAGTATTTAAGTATGTCTGAAAATGACAGTTAGCTAAGGGAGAATATAAGAATGATGTCTGGAAGTATCACATGGAAAGGCCTCTCCATAGTTGTTTATATTTTATCTAAGTAATTTGAAATATTTTTATATTAACACTCTGTATGCATATTCTTTTACATATTCTTAGAGACCTAATGCATCATACTGTCATGCATTGTCTTTTTGTATTGTAATGTGAAAAATATTCATTGTGTTGTCATGTGTCATGTCATCATTTTTGTTATGATGACTTAGAGCTGAATGTTGGAGCACAAAACTGCTCATGCAGCAGTTAGCACAGGAAGGCTGCAAAGAAGGGCTACTGTGAAGGTGAAGAAAATAGTTTTTTATATGAAAAAGTACAGAATAACTTTATAGTGACTATCAAAGACTGAGAATATTATTTCTATTTCTAAATACATGGGAAAAAAACACTGAGAAGGGAGAATAAGCTAAAGGCGAATGTTGCTGCAGAAAATAACAAAAAACCAAATGTGCTAGCTAGCCATGAATAAATTTAGAATAGAAAATGCAACAAAACTCAGCCCCTAGAGGAGCTGAGTTCTGTATCAGCTTCTCAATGGAAACAGTAAAAGGAGAAACTAAACAAATTAGTTTTATAAATTAAATACTGCCTGAAGCAGCTGAGTATTGTATTTGAACCAGATGATCCAATCGATCCTGGATTCCTTTGAGTGAGATGCTTGATCCTCTGAGTAAAGTGTTTCTTTGTTTTGATTTGTCAAAAAGCCCATGTCTGTGAAGATGATCATGTTCTCAGAGGGGATTTTTTTGGCTGCAACTCAGGGAGAAAAGGAGAGTTTACAGCCTTTGGAAGAAGGGGCTAGCCACACACAGTGATTACAAAGAGGCTGTGAGGCTATGCAGGGTGGAAATAAGAAGGGCTAAAGCCCAACTGGAAATTAATTTGGCCTCTGCAATCAAGGGCAACAAGAAAAGTTTCTATAAATATGTCAGTAGCAAAAGAAAGTTCAGAGAGAGTCTCCATCCCCTGCTAGATGCAGGAGGAAATTTGGTAACAAGTGATGAGGAGAAGGCTGAGGTGCTTAATGCCTTCTTTGCCTCCGTCTTTAATAACAAGGTTAGTTGTATTGATGAAATCCAGCCTCCTCAGCCAGAATACAGAGTCTGGGAGAACGACCCCCCCACAATCCAGGAGACAGTCAGTGACCTGCCTCATCACACAGACACACACAAGTCTATGGGACCAGATGGGATACACCCGAGAGTGCTGAAGGAGCTGGCTGGGGTGCTCGCCAGGCCACTTTCTATCATTTATGAGGAGTCCTGGCTGACCAGGGAGGTCCCGACTGATTGGAAATTGGCCAGTGTGACACCCATATATAAGAAGGGTCGGAAGGATGATCCGGGAAATTACAGGCCTGTCAGCTTGACTTCAGTGCCTGGGAAGCTGATGGAGCAGCTCATCCTAAACATCATCATGCAACACATCTGGGACAACCAGATGCTCAGGCCCAGTCAGCATGGGTTTATGAAAGGCAGGTCCTGCCTGACAAACCTGATCTCCTTCTATGACAGAGTGACCTGCTTATTGGATGAGGGAAAGGCTGTGGATGTTGTTTACCTTGACTTTAGTAAGGCCTTTGACACTGTTTCCCACAGCATTCTCCTGACAAAAATGACTTCTCGAGGCTTGGATGATCACACACTTTGCTGGGTAAAAAACTGTCTGGATGGCCGGGCCCAGAGAGTTGTGGTGAACGGAGTTAAATCCAGTTGGCGGCCGGTCACAAGTGGTGTCCCCCAGGGCTCGGGGCTCGGTGTTGGGGCCACTCCTGTTTCACATCTTTACTGATGATCTAGAGGAGGGGATGGAGTGCACCCTCAGTCAGTTTGCAGACGACACCCAGTTGGGTGGGAGTGTTGATCTGCTCGAGGGCAGGGAGGCTGCAGAGAGACCTGGACAGGCTGGAGCCATGGGCTGAGCCCAACTGGAGGAGTTTCACTGAGGCCAAATGCCGGGGGCTGCCCTTGGGCCACAACAACCCCCAGCAGCACTACAGGCTTGGGGAGGAGTGGCTGGAGAGCTGCCAGTCAGCAGAGGGACCTGGGGTGTTGATTGACAGCCGGCTGAACAGGAGCCAGCAGTGTGCCCAGGGGGCCAAGAAGGCCAATGGCATCCTGGCTTGTGTCAGCACTAGCGTGGCCAGCAGGGACAGGGAAGGGATCTGACCCCTGTACTCGGCACTGGTGAGGCCGCCCCTCGATTCCTGTGTTCAGTTTTGGGCCCCTCACTACAAAAAGGACATTGAATGACTCGAGCGTGTCCAGAGAAGGGCAACGAAGCTGGTGCAGGGTCTGGAGCACAGGTCGTACGGGGAGCGGCTGAGGGAACTGGGGGTGTTTAGTCTGGAGAAGAGGAGGCTGAGGGGAGACCTCATCGCCCTCTACAGCTACCTGAAAGGAGGCTGCAGAGAGCTGGGGATGAGTCTCTTTAGCCTAGTAGAAAGCAATAGGACAAGAGGGAATGGCCTCAAGTTGCACCAGGGAAAGTTCAGGCTAGATATTAGGAAACATTTCTTTACAAAAGGAGTTGTTGGGCGTTGGAATGGGCTGCCCAGGGAGGTGGTGGAGTCCCCATCCCTGGAGGTGTTCAGGAGTAGGGTCGATTTGAAGCTTAAGGATATGCTGCAAGTGTGAACTGTGCTAGGCGAACGGTTGGACTAGGTCCTTTCCAACCTAGATGAATTGGTGATTTTCTAACTGGTCATTCATTACATAGAGCGTGCAGCCCCTGACATAATTTACATCTAGCTGCTATTTTTAAATCAGTAGTGCTACAGTGAGAAAAAAGCAGGATTTTGGTTAATCCTTACACAGTGGTTTCAGGGCATCTTGACTTTATAATCTTATGCAGTGTAGCATCTTAGAAGTAGTTATTCCAGACCTAAATCCTGTAGGTATTTCTGTGGATGAATAGCACTTCCCTTCAGAAGTCCTGCTGACTTCAGTGGAGTTTGTGTTAAGTCTGAGTTTAGTGTGAATAGGATCAAACATGAATCTGTGGGATTTTGCTTTAGTTTCTACTCACTTCCTATTTAGTATGCATAAAAATGTGAAAATCAGATCAGTGGTATGTTTCCAGATACACTCATCACAGAAAAGGGAAACCAGTAAAATTCACACTCTAATGGAATTTGTGGTAGTGAGATCTTCATTTTTTTGACTGTTGCTTTTTATAGCAATTGCATTTTCAGACACAGCTAAGGAACATCAACAATCCAGACCATTTCAGAAAAATGTTTTGCTTACTTTTTATCTCTGAGAGTTTTGTCTTACAACTGAGTTTTATAATACTTGTCATGGTTTATAGAATGTGAGTGAAGTCTGTCCTTCTGAATACAGATACAGTAGAAACATGATAATGGTATATTCAGCATTTGTTAAATTGACATTATGAAGTAAACAAAGGAAAGCTCAGAGGAAATCATTGCTGTGCCCTAAGGTGTATCAAAGATATTTTGGTATTTAAAGTTTAAATCAGTCTGTGCTCTTACTCTGAATGCCAGTGTGCAGCTGTATTGACAGCAGAGCAGTTGTGATAAAAGGGTCACTTTGAAAGTCATGAGGTTTGTTCAGTCTGAAATGCCATCCAGGAAGAGAAAAAAAACCTCTTCTCTTGGATGTGAAGCACAAACAAAGGTGTGATAGCACATATGTAGACATAAAAGTATTGAAATGAAAGGCAGCATCAGTATTATTGCCTGAAATAGTCATTTACAGGAGCTTTGTGTGATGTTGGTTTAGCTTCTCCACTTAGTGGGATGTAAGAATTTCTGATGCTCATGACTTCCCACAGGTATTCTCTTAGTCCACTTTGAGAAAGAGTTTGGAGCTTGCTTGAGTGATGAAACGTCTCTTTGTAATAGAAAAGTGTATGATGTTAAAACGAAATAAATAAACCCGTGTTGCTCTATGTTCCATTAAAAAAGTGGTAGATTTGAAAGTTGAGGTTAATTTTCAAAACTTCTTTTATTCTGTAAATTAGAAGCTGTTACAGTCTTTCCAGCAGATAAGCCTCCTTTGATAATATCAAATACAGAATTAGTGCAGAAATAACATTTAGTTTTCCTGCATATTTAAGAAAAGGTTTGGTTTGATAGTTGTAAAGCTTTTGTGGGCACAGCAGTAGATTTAAAACGTGCTGCACTGAAATAAGCTACATATTCCAAATGTGAGTTAGAATTCAGTTCAGGAACTTGTAATAACCCAGAGATACATAATTATTATGCAGTACAGACCAGTCTCAGTGGATGATTTGCTGATTAATATATTTTGAGATTAATACCTTTTTTATGTTTTATTTGAATGCTTCTGTCTTTGAGGAGCAGCATAGAATAAACATGTAGCTTTTTAACAGTTTTGTTACAGAAGTGATACCAATTCTTTATAATTAGTGGAAATTCTAAAGAAAAAAACCCTAGTATTTGAAAGGTAACTATCTATTGGATAACAGCATTGCTGGGGATGACACATAGAGTTCTTAGGGAAACCTTGAGAACTTTATCCCTTTAACAATAGATTTTACAAATTACCTTAATTGAAGCTTTCAAAATGTGAATGCTTTGACACTTGAGAGCACTCACCTGAATGCACATGTTTTCCTGAATGATTATTAATTACTTGCTGATGGCTTACAACTCCAACGCTTAAGAACTGTACTGATGTACCGCTAGAAAAATGCACCCATATATTTTAGAGCTTCATGTAACTGTGAAAAACTGATTTATTCAAAAGCTGTGTAACTTAAGCACATTGCTGGGATTAATGGGGACTGTATATAGAAAGCCTAGTAGAAAAATATACTGTATCTTCTGTGAATTAGTATAAAATATTTATACTTACAGAAGTGCAAACAAATATATAGAACAGTAGATGTAGCACTAATGGATGTAAGACAATAAAAATATTTTATTTTCCTCGCGCCCTGGCACAAGGCACAGCAAAGTTCTAAGTTCATCTCATCTATTTTTGGTTAAGCTCCACGGATAGCATTTAAATGCAAATGTTTACTAGTTTTATGTTGCAATGAAAGTTGGTCTAGGGTCTAGACAGTGTTTCTTGATAGCCTACTACATAGAAAGCTAAACAAACAGCAGTAAGAAACTTTCAGGGGAAAAAATAGGCAAGAAAAACAATTGCATGAACAAGGTTAGTCTGGTGGTGTCAATTTGACTAAGCAAGCAGTTATTTCCTTTCAATCTCCAGCTGTTATCTGTCCTACTCCAGAAACTTCATTTATTTGGTAACAGTTCTGGCTTTGGCGACTTAATTTTGGATTTCATTAGCAAGAAGGTTTATATCTTTAATTGCATTAACACTGTTACTGTCTTTCTTCAAGCTGGTACTTCGAGTCAAACAGCATCTTCTGATTCTCTCTTAATTTTCCTTTCTGTTTGGTAGCAAGCAGATCCTGCTGTTTACTATATCTATTTTGGTTATCTGCCACAGTAAGGAAAATAATTTTTTTTCTTGTCCTGCATTCATTAGTTCTGCATCTACTGTTCTCCATACCCTGTCTACCATCCTGGAGCTGCAGCCAAATTCTTTAATTACTGGCACTTGAAGCCCTGTGTCCTAAAGACTTCAACAGTTACCAGAAATCATAAACAGTGAAGACATGGTCTGTTACCCATCTTAAACAGGAGGAGGAGGACAGGGAGAGACTCTTCTGTCCCAGCTTCTCTGAAAATTTGGTCCACTATTTTTACTCTTGGGGTCCTTCAGGATGAATGCAGCTATACAATGACATAATTGTTCACTGCTACTATGATTAACTTGTTTGTTAAGATATTTCATGAGGAAGGCCTGACATGCCACACTGAGTTTTCAAGACTGTTTTAGCTTGCATAGGTTTACAACCAGCAGCATTTTGTCCTAATGGGCTGTCAACCTGAATTCCTGACAGGGAAATCGTGCCTGGTGACTTTATATTTCTTTCAGTAGATTATTGTAGAAATAATAAGCCTAGACTAGATAGGGGTTGGGGTTTTTTCTGATTTCAGTCCTGACATAGTCATGTGACTATATGAATATTTCATTTACCTAGGACCAAACACACTTGCGAGTTTTTTAATTCAGGTATTTCCATGATATTGCCATCTGTATAGTGGATGAAAATGTAAGGGACACTTATGTTCTTTTATTAAAGACTCATCATTGAGATTTTTTTTTCAGTAATGTAATACTAACAGAAGTGATGTTAATCAGTCTCTGATCATCATCATTAGTGAGAAAAATTAAAAAATTAATTATATCATTAAGACTCTTAGTCACAGTTCAGTAAAAAAAAATTTCTTCACATTCAAATAGAAGAACAGAAAGTCAGGCTGTAATTAGGGTTCTGATATGATAAAGTGAGTCTGAAAATATAGCAGAAATGTTTAAAATAATATTTACATGTAGTTAAAAGTTGAGTGTGGTTTTAATAGTATTTTATTATTTAGTAGTTATGCAGAATTATAGTGGTGAAGCAAAAAGAAATATTGCTAAGTACCATAATAGAGATTCAATGATGGTATTCAGGTTTAAAAAACAAAAACAAAACAAACAAAAAAAACCCACCAAAACCACCAACAATCTGTTGTGGTTTGATCCCAGAGGGCAACTGAGTGCCACCAAGCCGTTCACTCACCCCTTCCACCCCAGCACTGGGAAGAAGAAAAATTAATCAAAAGGCTCAGGAATCAAGATAAGGGCAAGAGGGGTGGCTCATCCATTATGGTCACAGGCAAAAGACAGGGTCGCTAGGGGAAGAAAAAGGACATCAATTCAAAACACTAAACAACAACACTTAATAGAATGGGACAGTGAGAATCGTTACCATATCTTAAGAAACACCTCCCTCCACCTCTCCCTTCTTCCCAGGCTCAATTTTTTTTTCCTGATATCTCTACCTCCTCAACCCCAGCAGCACAGGGGATGGGAGGGTGCAGTCAGTTTGCTGTTTCTTCTGCCAAGGGAAGGGGAAGCACTCCCCTACTCCACGTGGCATCCCTCTCACAGGAGCCAGTCTTCCACAAACTTTCCATCATGAGTCCTCCCCACAGGATGCATTCTTCTCCAGATGCTCTGGCTTCACTCCCTTGATTTGCAGTCCTCCCAGTGCCAAACTACAACAGCAGGGGCTGCTTTTTCCCATAATGTCCCAGGGGTCTGCCACAGGCACATCTCTGCTCCTCTGGTGACCTCCATGAATGACAGGGAGGGCAGCCCTGCCATCTCACCACGGGATACAAGGGGGCTCTCTCTCCTCCAGTGTACCTCTCCTTTCCTCCTCCTTCCAATGACCTCAGTGTTCGCATAGGTGTCCCTGTAACTCCTCCTCATAAGTCCTCCACCCCCTCTCAGATTCTCCTTCTTAAATACGTTATCACAGAGGCACAGCCACCATTGCTAATTGGCCCAGCCTGGGCCAGAGATAGTTCTGACTTGGAGCCGGGGGAGCTTTTGAGAAGCATCTCACAGGGAGCCACCACTGTAGCCCCCTCTCCTGCTACCAGAAACCCACCACACAAACCCAGCACAAAAGCCAATACACATACACAAAAAAAAAAAAAAATCAAACAACAACAATAGGAAAAAAAAAAAACAATAGGAAAAAAAAAATCACAAAGTACCCCACCAGATTGAAAGCATTACCAAAACATCAGAAAAAAAGATGCATCAGAAAAAAAGGCCTATGTCTGGACTGCTAGTTTCTATTACAATTAAAAAAGCAAAAAAGAAAAGCCATTAAAGATTGAAGATATTACTCAGGCTTCCAGGAAACAGCTGTATTTAAAAGGAATTATTATAACTTGTGTAAAGAACAGTATCTTAAAAGTACTGAAATTAGTGGGGTTCATCAGTTATGTAGTAAGTATTTTGCATTCATTAAACAAATTTTCAGAGAAAAATTAGAAAACAACTCAAAACTCTGCTTGAGAGCACTGCCTTATGGAACTAAAAGCTATAGGAAAATGCACTAATTATTATTCAAGGGGGGAAGAATTTCACTGAAGAAGATATTATCGGGTGGTTCAGATGAGGGTATTCTTATGTCTTTTGCATTACAAATTTATATGGAATATCTGCTTTAGAAATAGTTGCTTAAATAGATGTAGAAAGAATACTGTGTGGTTTCCTCATTAGCTAACAGCCTTGTTATTGTTTGTCAACCATGTTAGTGTAAATTACCTGAGAACCAAGAATTAGAATTTTAATTAATGATGTTATAATAGAGTATGTCAATATTTTTGTTCTGCACCATTGCCGAGTTTGTTTATTTACCCTGAATGATGTGGGTTACCTTGCACCAGCAAAGTTTAGAATACCTCCAGAACTGGCTTTCTGTGTGCTGTTGGAGTGACAGATTTTGTAGGTGCTAAAGGAAAGGCCAGTTAATCAGTGCAGAAAACCTTTTCACAAAATACTGTATTAAAAACTAGCCTGTTAATAACTATAGGTACTAATTATATTATTGGGTTTTGCCAGGTTTTGTATTTTTTATGTTTTCTGATTTGGTGTTTGTAATTTTAGTTTGCCGTAAACTGACTTAGCTTTTAATGTTCCTTATTCAAGTGCCCTTTAACCTAAGGCAGAAAAGTCCATGCCTTTCAAATGGTACAAATTAATGTGGTTAATGAACTGCACTGTTTTATACAAGCAAAGTGCCTGTTTTTCTTAATTCTGTGGTAGGTGAGATCAGTCATTCTCCCATGGAGAAGAGCTGGAGACAGACAGCAGTCTGTAGCATAAAGCTGTTACTCAGTAGACCCCTGTCATGTTCTGCTCCCAATTCTCTCAACGAGATTAGCTGGGCAATACAGTCATACCTGACTATGTCATTTTTGGGGGGGTATTATGCTATCAAATATGATGTACAAGTTAAAATAATCTGGCAGTTTACAGAATGCCTCTAAGACTGAGATAAGTATTTTTCAAAATTCTTATTCTATCTGTAGACCCATGGAGATGGAAGAAACTCAGTAGTTGCATTGCATCCCTCACTAGTAGTAGTCCTGCAGTATATTTTTCCATGAGGTTCGGTGGGTTTTTTGAGGGGGTGTTGATTGGTTGGGTTTTTTTGTTTGGGTTGGGGTTTTTTTATATAGAGTAAGTCTGGGTAGAAACTAAAAGCCTTTTGCTCTCTCAGTGAAGAATATTGAGTTGTTTTTCCAGCAGTTTTCTTTCAGGATCTTCTATTGCTTCTCTCCCACATCTTCCCTCTAGAGTTATCGAAGCCTTTCATTGAGACAGTACTTTATCTCCCAACCCTATATTAGGATGTATCAGTCTTCTCTACACGCCTTGCCTTGATGTCTAAAGCTGTTTTATTTGATCTTGTCTAGAGCTGCACAGACTATTTTTTTGTTTCAAAACCAGAACATTCTTGCAAATTACTTGTCTGTTTTCTCAAAACATCTCACTTTGAAGACTCCTCTCGAAGCATGGAGTTGGAAAGTCTGGGAACTCTTGCCCTACTCAGGGATTTCAGGATCTCCAGGCTTCCTCCTGTATGGGCAGAATTTGGAGTTCTGAGTTGTACAGGAGGCCCCTAGGCTGTGTGGCCACCAGTGGTCTCCCTGGTGGGGCTGGCAACCCTACGGCTGGCTGTGGAGCCTCTGCCTGAACACACAGAGTTTTGTCTTGAGTGTGTATAGAAAGATGAGCTTCTGGCTAAGGGAATGACTTCTTAGGGCACAAAGTTTCCATTGCCTTTAGAGGTGATTTGCCAATGTAATAAATCTCTCTGATTTGTATTAGACATTTATTCTTTTAACAGTCTCATTTCATAAATCATATATATAGCCATGACTTCAACTCCCAGCTGGATAAAACCAGAATAAGGCTTTCCTTCATTTTTTACGTTTCTATACTCAGATTTTTGTACTGAACTGAGTAACTCCTACTAAGCAGTATTTATTTGTAGCTGCTTACTGAACAAAACAGTAAATATGTATACTTCACTTTTCAAGATAAAACATGTTGGTACTTGTGCAAATTGAAATATATATTTGAAAATCTATAGCATGTATACCAAGAATATTATTTCTGTTCTAGTATTCCAGTTTCATGCATAAAAGACTATTGGGTTGGGATTCTGGATGTTTACCAGCAGATGACATTGATTCTAAGTGTAACTTGACTAATTATGGAGGGAAATAATAAAATACACAGATGTAGAAGTATTGTTGCATGTCTAATTGTGTCATGTGGGCTTAATCTAGTTTCATTACACAGCCCATTGATACACAAGTCCTGCAATAAGATCGGTTGTTTCCAATAGGTGTAGCATGCTAACAGCTGTAACAGTCTTTCTTTAATGGTACTGCATTATGTGAAGATCTGTTATGTTCACTGCAATGCTAAAAAGAAAAAAGTATCAGAAATAAATCACTATAATTATTGTGGTCAATGCATTACCTCTTTAAATTCATGTTCAGAAGCTACCTTTCTGAAAAACTCCTACAGGAAATCCTAATACATGTTTTTGGTTTTATGATCAGAGCTAGAATAAAGCTGTTTCACTGAAAATTGTGCAGAAGGCCTTCCAGGGGAAATGCTAATGCCAAGCTCATCCCCCATGAGAAAGAACATCAGCTAGCTTTTTGGTGAAATGATTTCACCCACGTTCAAACACATATTAAAGTTGCAAAACCCATGACAACATGTTTAAAGATTCTTTCAAAAAATACAGTGGTGTGGTTGGGTTGCTGTGTTTCGGTTTGGCTGTGATTTCCAGGCATCCATGTTTGAACATAGGCCAGTATGGACCCATCTGGCATAGTGATTATAGATAGGACCTTGCAAGGAGACTGACTCTGAAAGGAATGGTTGGTGAGATGACATAATGTTGTGATCTGATCTCTGCAGCTCAGATCCAACTGACCTAGTCAAGGAATGCTGCTGCTTCCTTCAACCACATGCACTCAGATTTCTATCTCAAAGAAACTAAGTTCTAGGAAAGAAGGGGTCCTTGAGCACACCTCTGACAACTTAAAATGACTGAGGGTGCACTCCCTGGAGCTGTAGGTTCAGCTGATGTCAAGTGCCTTCAGTGTTTGTGTCTTAAGGCTTTATGTTTTTCTTTTCCACTTCACTCAGTTGCGAAGTGTGTTCTTTACAACTATGGCTATTGGTAGGCAACCTATGAAGGTCAAGACTTGGCTCTTCCACACATATAGTGATATACAGCAGTGACCTGGCTTCATTTGGTTTCTCATATTTCTAGACCTGGTCTGTCTTTGAGAGACACCTATTGCTTTTCAGGTTCCTTAATTCCTCCATATAATTTTTAAGTCATCCCTCTACAGAAACTGACTTTCTCTGTTTTTTGATGCTATGGAGATGCTTTGTCTATGCCACAAGAAAGTAGAGGTCTGTCTGTACCACTTTCCCAGTTCCTCTGCAGAAAATTTGAAAGCTCAAAGGAGCTGCTAATTTCTTTTTATTTAGACTTCACAAAATACTATTTTTATGATCACTGATTATTCTTCAAATTAGATTGAAGAGCTTTTTTGGCAAGTGTGACTAATAATAAATTTTAGTGATAATTAACATGTATCTAGAAATTACATTTGAATTTCAAGGAACCTTTTTCCAGGATAGTGCCTGTGCATTTTTATTTCCATAATATTTATGCTTTCTGATGTGATTCTGTCCTTTTGTACTTTTTTTTCTTTTTTTTTTTTGCCTCTGGCTTTTTTTCCTCTCTTGTACAATGTGTATATTTTCCCAAATGGGTCTCAAACAGCATTTTTTATTATACTGACAAGAACAGCAACACCTCTGTAGATTGTCCTACAGCAAAGGCATGACAGAATAAATGATCATAAATAAATTATCTTACATGATTTCTGTGTTTCCAGTCCTTCAGTTCCTCTCTCCAGTGGGCAAGTGCTCTGGCAAACTACTGCCTTGCATGGCATTTGAGACCTAAAACAGATGCTGACAGAACAGATGTGATTTTTCTTTTGCCTGCCATATCTTGGGATTTGAATACAAATCCCAAGTGTATGAAAGAATAGGCACAGGAAGCCACCAAGGATTGATAGACCGCACGTTGCTCGAATTTCGTTAAGTTATGCATCATCAGCTGCTTATTCTAAGTGTTCAAAGTGCTCTTGGGAGGGGTCACTTTTTTTAGTCACAGAATTCAGATACTACATGTGGCTTGTAGAAAAACACTAAGCTGCAGTTGGATGGCCTAAAGTCTCCGTATCTCAGTTTCCTATGTATAAAGTAGGAGTAAATAAGTTCATTTGCTCTATACTTTTTATGGTGTAATTTATACTGGCAGTCTTTGGGACCTAAAGTTCAGTTGAAGCCTTTGCTACCGTTCTAGATATGTTCTCACAAAAAGTCGCATTAGCTGGTGATGGAGAGTGATGCCTACTAACGTATATAGCTGTTTACTGCATCACATCACCTTTCTTTTGTGCACACATTCATGGTCACTTCATTTGAAAGATCTGGAACAGAGGAATATCTGATGCCATGTGTCATGTCTGTGTCCTGTTACATGTTTACAATTTCCTATCTCATACGACTCATAGGACAGCTTCTGGTGCTGTTGAATACAAAGGGCTACATGACAGTGCATCGCTGTAAAGCACCTGAAGATGTGCTCACAACTGCCCAAGAGTAAGGGTAGTGCAAAAGATAAGCACATAGATCAAGCAGAGACATGCAAGGAGAAAATCTGATGGATGGATGGATAAGTCTTTGGTGGTGTTTTTATCTTAATTGATCATGTTTTGGAAATCAGGATTTTTATAGAGGTTTTTGAAAGGAAGTGTGTCTGTTAATGTAATTTTGATTGTTCACACTAACTTATAAAATTCTTAAAATAGAGAAAGGATTTACATAGTACATGTGTACATGGATCTTGCCTACAAAGCTAAGTGGTGAGGCAGATAATACTGGCACACATGAAGACCTAGAGGTAGAAATTGTTAGCACCTGACTGATGTTACTAGATTTACAGTTCTCCAAACTGGTGAAATAATTCTGCATGTGCAACATTAACTGAAATATGTAACCAATCAGCAAATAATTCATGCTTTATTCTATAAAAATAGAAATATTTATATTGAAATATCCTACTGGAATGAAGGAGGCCAAAGATCATAAATTGCGATTTTCAGCTACTAGACAGCTATTCCCTGGGGTTTATGTCAGGTCAGCAATATGCCAGTGCTGTACAAAATAACTGCCTAAGTGGAAGGAAACATGGGTGACAAATATGGTATTTAACTGAGCTTGTTATTATGGAGGTCACAGTCCTTGGCTGATGGGAGATATAGACCTTGTCAGAAGTGCCAGCAGTATATCTAGTAAGGGACTGTATTAAATAAGCATCAATGAAAAGTGTGCTCATAGAGAAAAGTTTTGCCTTTTTTATTGCTGAAATAAAGTGGGTAATATTTATTAAAAGGTACTGTTTGATCTCTTCGGCACCATCTGTCCAGCGGTTAAGGTCTAAAAGTATTTTGGAGTATTTCTGAATTTTCAGAATTTCAGGCAGTTTAGTAGAAACATTCTTACTAAAGTCGTTCATTGTGTGGAAGCTGTTGTATGGGTTCATTGCTCTGTTACCTGCTTGCCATCACTGGAAGGATGTAAAACAGGAGATGCAGTGGCTTGAAAGAGATATGTGTCATTTCTCTAAAGTATAATTTTGACAAATCATGTTTTACTGGCTCAGAAGTCCCTGCATACCCCTGAGCAGGGAGCTGTAGAGCAGCGCCTAGTCACTGAGGTGTGCAACACAGAGCATGCTCATCTTTGTAAGTGAAACAGCTGTTGACAGAGGAAGTTTACTAAAACCACCGACTTGTTGGACCCTGTTTCAGGTGGGATTCCGTTTGTCCTCACTGGAGAGTTTTTCCAGCAGTCACAGAGGCCGGCCGCATTCATGATAGCTGGGACAGTCAACTGGCTCTCCAACTTCGCCGTTGGACTGCTCTTCCCTTTCATTCAGGTACTCAACATTCTTGATAATCGATATACTATGATGTAGTTGGTATAATGTGACATACGATGTTTGAATAAAAAATTCAGGTAATACTAAATGTCTTTTTATTGAAGTAGATGAAATTACCATCACCAGTTCAGTTGTGCTACCCACATGTCTCCTTGTTTGGATCTCTCGGCAAAAATTGTGCTGCAGGAGAGAAATGACTGTAACCATGGACAACCCTATAGGGCAAATTCCCCATGGGAGTGCTTTAGCAACGCAGTCTGATGGCTGTATCTGGAGTTTATAGTCACTGATGGTGATTGTCACTGCCTTTTTTCAGCCTTCAGGCTACCCATCTTCTGATTCACCCTTTTTTTTGAGAATCCTTACTAGTCTCATTGGGGGATAGGTGCTCTGTGCACCTTCATCTAAGCTTGGCTTCATGGCTCTTTTTTTTTCGGTCCCTTCTGTCAGGCTTTTATCATCTTCAGCTGTTCCTTCTCGCTGCAGCCTAGTTGTGCATGGATGAATTTGTTCCTGTCCCAGCCTTCCCCAGGCTCCCATAGGCTTTGCTGTTAGTGGATTGCTTTGTTTGCTTGGCTGAACTAGTTGCATGGAGGACAGAGGCCAGTTTCATCAAGAGCTGTCTGATAATGGCTTGTTTTATTTTAACAAGATAAGTTTATTTTCTTTAAAAAAAAAAAAAATTTGAAAATAAATTTCAAAGTTCAACATCTCTGATTCCTAAGAACACTTCATCACTGTTGATCTGTTGTTGTATGGCAAAGAGGCTTCAAGCAGCTTCTCATTCAAAGCTACACTGAGGTCCTTTTCCTGACAATGAACCTCTCCCAGCGACCGTCTGCAGTCTCTGGAGCTCACACAGGAGCTGATTCTCTGTCTCAGGAAATGAAGGACAGCTGATCAGTCCCCTGACTGACCATGTCCAAACTCTTTAAGAATGAAGCTTACAACTACACGACAAAATAAAGAAGCCCTAACTGTTTTGGGTTTTTTAAATGCACAGAGGAAGATACTAGGGACAAGGGAAAGGCACGGGGGAGCAGGTTCTCACACCCAGGAGAGAGATTTTTGGATTATTCTTCAAATCATTGCAGAGTAAAAGATTTGAATAACAGGCAATGAGGTGTTACTGCTGTTTGTGCCTTCTTACAACTTAAATTTTTATGATACTTCAGTACCGTATGCATAACAGTATTTGCAGATACTGTAAAATTATATGATATTGTAAGACTTCATATATTCATTTTCATTTGACAAGTAGAACTGCTTTTACTAAGTAGTACTGTTTAAAATTACCTGTATGAGATAGTTTATAGGAGAACTTGAAAGCCTTATAAAGTCTGACCCTTGATTTAAGTTTGACACTTAATTTAAAATTCTAAAATGAAAAAATCTCTAGTAGTTTTGATTGCTTGGATCACCTTCAAAAATCAAAAGCTGTCATTCTTCCAAACTGCACTTCCACTAACTTCAATTAGACTGCTCAGAGCTATAAGTCTTAAGAGCTTATTTTAATCCTTACTGAAATTAATGTGCGTTTTTCACCAGTTTCATGATGAAGGACTTGCCAGCTTAGACATTTAAGGTGAGATTTTCAAAAGCAGGTAGAGACATAATTCTTTCTCCACTGAGGTCATATTAGAACATCTACCAAATGATGGAAAGAATTAGCCAATTCCCTTGTGTTTTCCAAAGCCTAACCTTAGTCATCAGCATTAGTATGGTCCAGGAGGCAGCCATGAGTTCATCCAGCAAGCAGATGCTTCTGTGGAATTTAATAGCTATTTCTCCAAGAAGATGGGCACTGACTGTTTAAGCAGTATTAAACATTGCCTTCCACTGTGGCTGGCCAGGCAGTAGCAGTCCCACCACCTTCCTCTGTGGCAGCTGGGCAGGTGGCAGGGAACAAGGTCTCAAATCTAGAGGTGTAAAATCAGAATACTTTTATTTGTTACATTTTTAAATTATCCAAAGACATTTAAGGGAATAATCATGTTTCTCAAAAATAGCAGTATCTGCCTCCTGCACAAAACTGGGGAGTTACTCAGCTCTGGCTGTCCATCAGATCTGAATTCATGCAACTCAGGGCTCTCCTTTTCTTGTCCTACCTGACAGATCACCTGGTTGAACTGTTTAAAAAGGTCCTCGGTTAATTCAAACAAAAATTCAAACTACATTCTCTAACTTTTTGTATGCATATTAAAGCTTTTTGAGTGATTTAGTATGCATCCATATGAAGTTTGCTGTAGCCTTGGGGCATCTATAATTTTGTGTCATAAAAGTTTCCCATTGTGTGATTACAAAATTACCAGTTTATTTTCAATGAAGGTAAATTATATTTCCACCTTGAAGGACTTCGAGTTTTCTCTTCTTTAAAAAGTAACAAAGTCTTAGAGTTTGCACCTAGAGATGAAAGCAGTGTTACTCAGACTTTGATTTTTAAAGCTTTTTCACAAGATCAAACTATAACATCTCCTCTTTCCCTAACTTTCACTTCTTTCATATTTCAGTCAACCTTATTCTCAAAATTCAGTTTGTGAGTCACCTGTTCCTTTATAGAAAAGCAATAGCCTCTTCTTAGCTCATTTTTAGAAGTCTAAAATAGGAAAAAAATCTTTAAAATGCCTTCACAGAACGAATGCCAAATCCCTTCTGTGTATCTAAATACTAACCTGATAGCTTGAGAAACAGAGGGCACTTTTTTGCTTCTACAAAATTATCCCAAACATTTGGGAAACAAATATGTTAACTTTAGAGTTACTCAAAAAATCAACCAGTAATTCGTTCTCCAAATGTCACCAATTAACTAGTTTGAATGCCTGTATTTTCTCCCCTCAACCATCTGTAGATAACATATAATAGAATAAAATACAGGCTTGAGTCATACATTAAAATGTATGGATGAGATTGAAAAGCTAGTATACAAATCAAGCTTTGACACATTAAAAAAAAAAAAAATGGCTTCTGTTCCAGGCCTCATCACTGCCTATTTGAGAAATTAATTCGTGTGAAGGATCGGAACTAAGGTTAAAATGGCAACCGATACTATATGGAATTCAAAAGTACATTTCAAGTTGTGTGATTACTAGGACGTGTCTGATTGTAGGTGTGGGAAAAAAAAGATTTTTAAAAATCTTTTTTACTGCAAAATAGAGTAAATGAAGAAGTAATATTGCACGTGATCTTGGAACATACAGAGAAATTATAAAAGATCTTGTTTTAGGTCTGAAGGCATTTCAGACTTGTGTTTAACGTAGAGCTTGAGCTTGTGAAATGTCAAACATGTCACCTTGAGTGGTCCTCAACAGTGTCTCTTTCCCATTGTTGTCACTTGAAAATAAAGGCACAAGGCTTTTCTGAACAAGGAGATGTTAAGAGACAAAGACAGCTTTGATAAGCTGATAGATCAGAGGTGCATGAAACAGTTCATGAAGATTTGGTGACCCCTCCATTCAAAGAATTTCAGTGCTTCTATAGGTGCTAAAGCAAGGTTGCAATGCTCTGTTATTTGGGTGCCAAATCTCCAAATTTTCATTCCCTCGAAATACCCATTCATGTGTTTGGAGTAACTGAGTAAGCACTTCAGCCCTCTGCCCTCTCCTCTAACTGGCATATCTCATGGTTTTGCATGACACTTGCATGTCAGAAGTTCATAACAGTCCATAAGAAACCTTCTGCTTCACACCCTGTGAGCAGTGGTGCTGGGAGTATCTCTTCAGAATTGAGCCATTGAATCAACCATGTCACGGTAAAGAAGTAATTTACCCATTTGGGGAAGTCACAAATAGTGCTTGTGTGACAATGAAGGAATTAAAATGCTGTATCTGAAATAATCGCAATTTTAACACTTTTCATTCTCCCTTTCCATTATATACTCTATACTATACACTTTATACTATTGATGCACTGTGATTGGAATTGAATCTCAAATTTTTGCGAGCTAACCAAAATGAGTTTGCCATTTAGAAAGGTTCAAAGTTTGTCTGAGCTGATGAAAAGCTTATTGAATATATTGTTGTATCTAAATAGGTATGTTGTGTCCTTGTTCTTAGAGAGCCTTATACAAATGCTTAATCCCAGCATTTGATTTAAAGGCAGCTTGCATTCATAAAGCTATCAGTGTGCATCCATCTGCCTTTGAAAGATCTGAACCTAAAATATCCAATACTGGCTGGTCAACTCATGTCTGTTTTCTGGTGTTTGTTACACTTCTCATTGTTTCAATATGTAGGGGTGAAAATAATAGCATTTTGCTTGTGCGTGTCTAATTTTATCACTTTCCTAAAAGATTTATAAACCTTTTCTTTAAAAGTTTACATAAATGACTCTAAAAAAAAAAAAAAGAAAAGAAAAGAAAAGAAAAGAAAAGAAAAAAAGAAAAACAAATACATGGTTTTGCAGTGTGTTCCTCCACGTAAATGAAATTGCTACACTAGACACCACACTATACACACTATATGGCCGAAAGTTTTAAAGATAGATTCCTGTAAATTCTTAATCCAAATTACAAAATTTATCTGATTTTCAGCTATGTTGCTGAAATTTCAGCAGAAATGCTCCAGATTCAACATCTCACAGTAAACCTTTAATAGCTGGCTGGGTGAAGACCCAACTCAGCTAAACTCCCTCAAACACCAAATATTTCTCCCTTGTTTGCTTTCTGTGATGATTCAGTTGCTATAGATAATTCAGGGCAGCAGCAGGGCTTTTCTCACAATCATAATAAATAATATTGATTCTTACTTCAGCCCTATATTGCAGTTTTGATGCACAGTGTTACAAATCATCCATTATTACTTTTGTGACTAATATCCTCTGGAAAATGTTTTAAAGCACTTTCTTGCTGAGAAGGCATATAAAACCACAACTGGTCTTTTTGATATGTTCATAACATATCAGAATTTGAAAATATGACTCTTTAATATATTAAATTATTTTAGAAAATGAAAAAGAGATCAAGTCTTCCAAAGGCTAGCAGTTCTCCTGAGACCTCCAAATAATGCAGTTTTTTGAGATATAAAATAAGTATTTCCATCATGGACATCTTGTGTACTGATCACCCAAGCATAATCTTCATGTGGCACATAAGTTGTGTCACAGTTGAGCTTGTAGTGGGAGCATGAATGTGGTTTGAAATTTGCTCGTAGGCAGTTTGTTGTCTGTCGTCTTGAGAAAAAGCATTAGGTGTTGTCCCACTGATGAAATTCACATACTCATTTTAAAATAGTATGCATTGATGGAAATGACTTCTGGTTGCTTTATGATATAGACAGAGTATCTCAACATATGAATGTGACGTGGCAAGCTCAGAGGGTTAGTCACCTTCTCCATGTGTTGCTAGCGTAAATTCTGTTTCCTAAGGGTTTGGGTTCTGGGACTATAAAACAGGTTCTTTCCTTCTAAGTAAATGCTAAGCTAGCTGTAAAGCTGGAGCAAATGGAGTATCATAAAACAGACTCCAAGTGTTTGCTCATACTTGAAAAGAGTTTATGCTCAGCGTGCAAACCTGTGAGTTATCGATTTACCTTTTGTGTTTGTGTGTTCAGAAAGCGTGTTGAGAGTGAGCTTCTGTAGTCACCCACAACAAACCATTTCATCATTTATTCACATCATCCATTGGGAATGGGGATACTATTTTATGTCTCAAGTGAGCAGACATAACAAACCAAAAAAGTCTTTGGATTGAAAGTTTTAGGCAATTGCGGATTTAATTATAGAATCATTCCTACTGGAAGGGACCCCACCAGATCTCTAGTCCAGCCTTCTGCTCAGAGAGCATCAGCTGTGAGATCCGATCAAGTTTCTTAGGACCTTGACTAGTTGTGTCTTAAAAGCCTTCAAGATTTGGTACTTCTATGTTAGTTTGTGTTTAAATTCAGAGGACTCAGTAATCTAAACCAATGATAGCTAAAGTGTGACCAGAATTTGACTGTTTTCTGAGAACAGTTTTAATCTCAGTTTTAAAAATTGAGTATTATTCACTGTCAAGCCTGAGTTGGAATAAAACATGCTAATAAGTTGGAAAAGAAATTGAGACTTCCTGCTGCTCATCAGTGTATTTTACAGCGTAAATCATGACAAATGTTTCACTCTGTCTTAATAAATGCTTGCTTTCTGGATGTTAACAGGTGAATCTTCTCTACTCTTCCTCTGTGAAACTATTTAGAATATCAATCAGGAAGAGTCTATGGGCAAATGAGTCTATGAGAGTCTATGGGACATACATACATCTAACTGTACGATCTCCCTTTTCTCTCAAAATCGCTGATAATCTTGAGAGAAAAGGGAGCTTGTACAGTTAGATGTATAGAAGAGAAACAAAATCAAAATAGGACCATTTTAAGTTCTTGTATAATGTTAATTTTGTGAAATTTGTGTGCCTATCAGAGTGCAAAATATTTGTAACAGTGGAGACTTTTGCCTTGCAAGCTCCCTCATGTTTCAGAATGAGAAAGCAGCAGCCAAATGGTTCTTCCCAATACGCAGATCCACAGGTGTACCTGGGACGCTTCTCACCTTATGCATTATGGATCAGTGATATTAATGGTCAGCAGAAATCAGTGGAAAGCATCCAGTTTCTTCCTGAGAAAAATACTACTGCCATTTTGATGAGAGCATGAGTGTCGATGATGCTAGCTATTTCCTGTAGGAGTAAGCCATTGTGAAGATCTTTTCATGCTGAGGCTAAAACTAGCATTGTCCCCAGCTAGGGGAGCAGGAAGCCACCTTCACCAAGACATACTTTACATGGAGGTCTTCCTCATCACAAAGGGTTTTCTCTTTAAATGCCTCAGTTCTGTCTCTGTTGTAATCTTAACAATGATATGTAACTAAATCACAGCTCAGGATAACAAACCTGAATATATCAGATTTTCAGGTGAAATCAGCTGACTAAAATGGATAGCACTAGCAGAATAATTAGTACTTCATTCCATAATTTATTATAGCTGATGGAAATTAGAACATACATATTTTTACTGTTGTTGTTGTTTTTGTGAATATGTAGGTTTTACTGAGGAATTCCAGGTATTTCAATATGTCTAATACATTCATTTGTGTGGTTAGACTGAAGCATTCTTTTCAGTAATTACATTGTAGGTATTTTATAAACCCTCCGGGTTGCTAAGAAGCTTAATACATGACATCAATTAGTCTTTGACTAGAATTCACAAAGAGATTTAAAAAAAGAAACGAGGTTTTTATGTGGGGAGCAAAACCGTACTTGTTCGTAGGCAGCATAAAGGAGAATTTTGAAGGTCTCTTCTTTGTGTTCTGTGGGCTTTCTTCTTAGCAATGTGTGGTTTTAATCTAGACTTGCACTTGCAGGCCTTTTAAAATTAGACTAATTATAGCAGTGGTTATGTGGCTGCTGTTTTTCCCAAGGTAATAGATTATGTGGCTTAAGTTTGCTGCCTGTTGTTCCAACATGTAGAGCCTGACAGATATCAAATCTTAACTTTCTTTCCTGGACAGTGACTCCACACTATGAAAGCGTGCATGCTGGAATGGTAGTCATGAGAAGTATTCTTTCAGGTCAAAGTCAGTTAAGACCATCTTCTTCATTGTCAGTGGGAAGGGTGTTTTAGTCTGGAAAACATGCAAACCAATTTTCCTGCACAGAGCTGCAATGCTTTTTCTCTCCCTGCTTACCCACACCCCAAAAGAGACTGGGCTTGCATTTGCACCTCAACCTCTTCTCGCAGGAGAGTCTTGAAATGTGTGCAAATTATATTTATATCCCTGCTCATCTGGAAACTGTGTTCTCTTTCATCAGGGCACTTGGACCCAGCTTCACTGGTAGTAGTGCTTACTGATCAGTAGTGTACATCCTTAGGAATTTTATTAATCTAATCAAGGGCAGAGCTGCTAGATGCTGATATCGTACCTTAATCTGAAAGACAAGCACAAAGTACTCAATGGTAGATGAGACCACACATTCAAAAAGTCATGTGGTGGCAGTGGTGGCGGGTTATTCCTTTCAGTTGTGGTTATACAGAAATAATAAAACACTTAAGAGACTGATAGTATGTATTTTTAAAAAGGGGATGCTGTTTTATTACTGTCTGCACCATGATAGCAGTCAGAGACTCCACCTCCTCAGCTGCATGTGTCCCCCATTCCAGATGACTTTTGTTGCCTGTTAGGTATGAGCAGAGCCTTGCTTTTCATGCTTCTGCAACCCTCATGAAGCATAATAAAAACTCTTTTATCAAACTCTGTTGGAATGCATTGACTCTTGTATTGATTACTACAGTGAATGTGAAGTTCACATTTAATGCAGTCCAACACAAGGTCCTCTGCACTAACAGCATTGCAAAGGTTTAGTTCAGGTAACAGCTGTAGCAGGGAGATGCTTTGATAGCCAGCTTAGTTTAGAAAGTTCCCAGGCATGCCAGACCCACTTGCAGTTGCTTCCCCATTCTTTATTTATCTTGGGTCCAAGCCTGTTTCTGTTCACTGATTTCACGAGTAAGAATGGTGATGAAGCAGAGAGAATGCATGTTATATTTTCAGATAACTGCATCTCCAAGGATATTAAGAAACCTTTTAATCATGAGAATAGTGTAGCTGCATAATGATGTGTGGAGAAATTGTAGCTTGTCCATTACTGGAAATCTATAAAAGACAGGCAGACAGATGTTTTTGAATAACTGAGGCTGCCTTAATAATGGGAGTAGACTGGGTGGCATCTGTGTTCCTGGTTTTCTATGAGTTCATTGACGTCTTAAAGCCTTCAGAGCAGGAAGTGTCTCTCATTAAGTGTACACACAGCATGTGGCTCCTTTAAGGGTCTTTTAAGCTTTTTTACCTTTGTTACTGTGATACATCAGCTTCACTGCAAGAAGGCTGTTGAAGGTTGTGGTGGCAGGAGAATCCAAACTCCAAAAAATAGTAGAAGACAACTGCAATTACTCCTCTCCTTGGAAATGGTGACAGCGTAGTAGGAATACTGTAATGATGCTTTGCAGTAAATTATCTTAAAAAATGCAGAAAAATTAAGAGGGACAACAGCAAAAATTGTAATGAACTTGGAGTGAAGCAAAGCAAACCTAAAAATATTTCATCTGGAGAAAAGATTTCAGAAAGGAAAGGCTTACTGTGAACAACTGAGGAGGGAGAATAGATCACTTATTTATTCAGTTCAAAAGAATTAGAACGTGTTAAACTTCTCTTAACACATCAGAGAAAACCTTGTGAATTTCAGAACAACTTGGGTAAGAATCAAGCATTCATGGAAATTTGAGGAATCTCTAACCTGAAGGCCTTCAAGGTTATATTAGTCATCCTTCTGTAAGCTTATTACTATTTAATATATTCCTTCTTTTATGGATAATGAGCAGAAACAGATCATTTTCCCTCTGGCAGTAGTGACTCATTACAAAAAAAGAAAAATGCAACAAATATGTCCAGAGGAACTTATATATACTTGTCTGGTTTAAGGTACAAACCATCAATTACTTACTTCTGTATTAGTATTTCCTAATTGCATAAGAGTGTGTCTCACGTGTACAGTACTCAGTTACCGCTGAATGTTTCCAGTGGATTTCATACTTCTTAGTAAGGTATTGATGAATTCAAAATTTCTGTTTTAAATTTAAAAAATTTCATCCTTCAGCCATCAGATACTTTATTTCATGCAGTTTTTTTGTTTGTTTAATCTGTTGAACAAAACAGTCTGGCAGGCTTGATATATTTTTATGTTCATGTGAATGTATTTCAGGCAGGGAACTATCTATAAGTCCCTTGCAAACCATGAGGAGTTCATCATTCTATAGGATATTTATTCCAGTCCTTGATTTAATTAGGAACTTCTTAAACGGAAGAAAAATGAATGGCTAAATAACATAGAAAACAAATAATCTTGCTTGTCCATAAGCCTTCTGTTTTCTCTTTCTCACAGGCACATGTATAAACATAAACTATTTCCAAAGGACTCAGATAAACAAACCCCAAGTCTTGTAAATGTCTACATACACAAATGGATACAGGCACACATTTATTAATTTAGCCAAACTCAAATTGTTATTTGTGGATAGTTTGGCACCACCTCCTCAGATTTTCTGTTTTATGTTGCTGAAAACAAAATCTGAGACCTTGCCTGACTTTGCTGGAGCTTGCAGTTCAAAAATCTGTTTTAAAGAGTGAGTGATAGCTGGTAGAAGGTGGTAATGCTGAGGAGGTGTTAGAGTGTGGAAAACGGGGACACTTGGTAAATCAGAGTGTAAGTATCTGTGGAAATAGGTGCAGTGAGCTGAAGCAGACAGAGGGGACAAAAAACAGCAGCAGAAAAGCACAATCTAAAAGGTTTGAAACCCTCTGGTGCCATAGAATAGGCATGTGTTAAGCTGTTACCCTCAGTAAGTTTGCAGGGACAGACTTCTGTAATCCAATGGTGTAGCAGGGCCTTAAATTACACATTATTTAGAAAAAGGTGCTGTTGAGTTTTTGTAATGCATTGTGTGAATACAAAGAATTACTAAGCATTAATAATAAGCAATTAATTTTATGACATGTTATTTTCATTACATGCTGATGAATTCTTATTCCATATTTCAGTTTGTTCCATTAGGTTGTTATAAGGCACTTAAAGACTACATGATAAATTAGTATTATACTTCAGGACAACATAGCAGATTTCTCCAGAAGTTTTCTGTCATAATACTTTCTAGAAGACTATGTAGTCTTTTTTTTGGTGTCAAAGTCATGGTATATTTTCAGTGCATATTCAAGAAATATTTAAATTGCTATGTATTTTATTGAAATGGGAACCTTAGCATGATATACTAAACTACATTGTAGAATAACATGCTTTCCTTTCCCAGTAACACTGGAAGCAGATGTTAGCCAGAGAGGAAATAAGGAAATAAGTCCTTTTTATCCTTCATGAATATTCTTCGGGTTCCATACTTGGTTCTGTAAACATTTCTTGTGTTACCTTTGCCTGCTGCTCACCCCATTGCCCCATGCGTATCCTCCCTCTCCCCGGGTTATGGTGATAGCAGCTGGCCAAGTATATGTTCGCTTCTGTTTTGTACCCTTCTTTGCCAGACCCTGTGGCATCCTCATGCAACTGGCCTTCAGTCTGATGAGTGCTTTAGCAGGGGGATACCTCTGCCTGGTTGCTCCATCTCCACAACCAGAACTGACCACCCAGAGCTCTCCTTTTCACCTTTCTGCCCTGCAGAGACCAGCTGCATCTTTACTGGTTCCCTCTCTATCCCATCAGTAATTTTCCATAACAATTCATCTTCCGGCTTTCCTCCTAATACAAATGTTTCCAATAACCAGGGATTGCAGAGCAATACCCAGTTATGATTATAGGACCACTAAGTGGAAAACTCATTTTACTCCCAGCTGGAGTTTGACTTTTGCCTTTGACACTGTGGGGCTACACATCTGCAGCAAGGAAAGAGAGAGTTTTGAAATCAGTAGAAGTGCTGGGGAAGTGATCAACGGAGGTCTTCAAATCTGTTCGCACAGTTGTACTAGAAAATTATGTGTTCCCTATTGAAATGACAAAAAACTGAATTGCTGCTATGGTTTCCTAGGAAAAAGAAATTACTTAAATGAGGTTAATTTATGAGGAACCTCTTTTTCATCTTGCCAAGCCTACATACAGCCCCTGAGGACTGCAGGAATTTTTCCCCTCTTTTACTTCTTCCACAGGAGAAACTTGTGTTATCCCATAATGAGATACAAAAGCATCATCCTCTTACATCATTTCTGCAGCAAGACTGAGGCAATAATAGTAATAAACTGCAAGATGTTTTGCAGCTCTCTGGCAGAGCATAGCATAGACTATCTCATTTTCGCAGGGACTAATAAATGTCACTGTGCAGTTTGCATGTTTTGCCCACTTACTAAAAAACAGCTTTATTTTACAAAGTAATAACAGTTATATCTATCCTCCATCATCTGTTTTTTTGCATTGTTTCCCTGTAATTGGAAATTGGGGCATGTTGATAAAGCCGATATATATTGTGCTGTGGGTTCCAGAGATGAATACTCAAACCTCAGTGCAGACTTGCGTAAAAAGCTTAAGTTATAGATTGGTGCCTGGCTCTTCAGGCTGGAGAACCAAGTGACTGACAGAAATGACCTCTGTAATTCTTGTCCAGTTCACTGGCAGTGGAAAATTATGTGGGTTTTATGATGGACTAGCAAGTCACTAGATTTGGGGCAGGCTTCAATAATCTCTGAGAAATTGATGGAAAGTTTTAAGGCTGTCCTGTCACTCCCCATCAATGTCCCTCCCATAACAGTTTGTGTTTTCACAGGAAGGTTCAGCCAACAAGGTGATAGGGTATTCTGAGCCATAGCAAACATTAGGAAAAGCTTTAAAATAATTAAAAAATCCTGAAATTAACAGTGTAAGAGCATGAGCAAAGAAAGATAGGAAGAAGATGATACAGTAAATAGTGCGTGACAAAAGATCAATTTTAAGTATTTATTATGAAGAGCTGCCTATATCCTCTGTAGCTGTGGCTGGGAAACACTTTTTCAGTGAAGAAATCCTTGGCATTGAGCACTGATGTTTGTATCAACAAGGGCAATAAAATTAGGACAAAGCTGTAGATGTGCAGCTCACTGCAGCCTATCATAGTCAGATTGTGTCCAGTTTCTGAGCTGGTGGGTGGAGGTCTAATTCTTGCACCCTGGTGTAGGAGGTCAGAGTTGGCGCTTTGGTTGCCAGATGCTGATGTTGAGAGGCAGAGGCAGATGCTAAGATGGCAGGAGAGGAGAACAAATAGCTGGCTGGACATCACATCACTCAAATAGTGAGTGTTTTTACTAGCTGGGTAGTGAGGAACTCCAAGACTGAGACTGTGAATTTTCATGTGTCTTCTTCATATGAGCTTTTTACTTAGGCTAGGGTAGAAGGCATCCGAAAGAAGTAAAGTACAAATTGTCACTAGCTAGAAATTGGGTAAACTTTGATTTTCTTTTATTTTTAGACTAGTTAAAATGTCTTGAAAAATAACCTGCTTGGATCTGTGACCTAGATGAAACTCAGTATCATTTGGGATACAGGTGCTACAAGGCTTGTAGCCTTAGTTCATATTGCTTACTAGTATGATGCAAAGTTCTGTATGTGTGTTAATTTTCCCCCTTTCAGAAACAGATATATTTCTGCCTGTGAAGTAATAATCTGAGTCATTATACTTGTTACTGGAGGCTCCCTTGCACTTCTGCTCTGTTTCTTCCTTATTTTTACACTTTAGATTTTCTTTCTCATGCATCAAGATTCATTTACCCAGCAAGATTGTCTTTTGGTTTCATTTATTACTTCCTTACTGTGTAATAATACCCCTTGACTTTTTCTATCATGCAGTACAAGAATTTCACTAACAAAGGTGTGCACAGAAGCCTATAGATTCCTTTATCCAAGCTATTTTAAGCTTTTGCAAATTCATCTGATATTTAAAGTAACTACAGTCCACCTGTATTAAGGGAAATGGCTAAAGTTCCCCTCAAAGGTGAGAAAATGCAATATAAGCTATCAGAAGGTTAGATATGAGAAAAGATAACCTTAATTCAAAGCAACCTACTTCAAATACAAAATGCAAGGATCTGTTAAGTTTTTTATGAGGAGGTAGTGAATGTGTGAGTGTTCAGGTTGAAATTGCAGTTCATGTTGGAAAATGTCACTGTTTTTTCTTAGAAGTATTTTTTATACATTGTATTCTAGTGCTCTGTCCTTCTTCATTGTCCTGCACCTTCATCAGAACCTTAAATTATGTCTGAAACTGAAGAAGGTCAAGGGGTACAGGACACAAAATCTCATCCATTTGTTTCAGTGGGTTATATTAATATGAAGCAAAGTCAAATATCTACATGAATAACTGTTTTGCTGATGATCATTTTAGTAAGACATCTAACCATTATTATTTGACCTCATCACTTTCCAGTTTGACCCCTATCTCATGACTCTAATCTTAATGGCAACTTCCAAATGCAAGCACCCATTGCCAGTGCTAAGGGGCTGTGACATTGAAAGTTAAGAATTTAGAATCCCATTTTGGCATTTGCTGGGAAGAGCTGAAAGTTCTTTTTAAAAAATAATAATTAGTTAATCTTGCTAAACCTGATTCAGAAGTTGTTCATTTGCTCACTTATTTTGCTGTGTATATCTGCCCTAGAATATCTGTTTTCCTGTTTTCAGTGTCACAGTCTGGCTTAAAATTTAACTTTTACTACGGAACAAGTTGAGGCAGTAAGCAACCATCATTAAATAGCTCATGATGATGTTCTACTCAACTACTTTTATATTTTTCCAGACTACAGTGTTCACAGCATGTAAGCTACTAACAGGAATACTATTCTCAGCTAGCAGACTTTAGAAGTGGCAGATTGTTAATTTTTTATTAATCAAAACCAGAAATACTACTATTTCAGTGCCAGGGTTTTTTTTATTTGTTTATCTTGAAAACATGAGCTCTTTTGCTTATTCATTCTGGGCACTTTAAGTCTGAATTAAGAACTTATTTATTTAAATAAATAAGGGGGGTGGGGTGTTTAAAAAATAAAACCCTTAAGAATTAAGTATTCTGTACCATTTTGTTTAAATGCCTGTGCATTCTGCCTAATGTGTATAGCAGCCCTACACGAGCTGGGAATATGTTTGTTAACCTCTTTACTTAAAAAAATATGGCTGGGCTGCACCTACTTATTCATACAGCTCGTTTATGCAGCTACATCTCATCCTCAAAGTCAGGTTTGATTGCTTGCCACACCTGGAATGTCATTTGGGGGAATTACCTGAGTTCTTTGATTCTTTTTTGTGGTAACTGCATGCATGTTTTAGGTGAATTGTTTCCTGGTTTTCCTTTTTTTTGACAAATACAAAGCCTTGACCAGCTGCAGAAAAGGGATTTTTAAAAAAAAAAAAAAAAAGATAAAAATGAGTAATTCAAGATTCAGCTGTCAGGACATTTTCAGAAATGCTGTGTTTTAAATAGCCTCCTTAGAAAGCTGGTATGAAAATAGAAGGTGATGCGTTTAAAAGCTTATACTTTTAAATATCCTGTATAGCAATAGCCTTAACCAGCCTTGAAAAATCCAATATAAATCCTCCTTTGGAGAGGTTTTATTAGCCTGCTGAGTAACTAGGAGCAGGCTGTAGGTATACAAGGGAGATTGTATCAGTGTGTCTACTGTTCTCTTGCCCTTCCCTCTGCATCTGGGAGGGCAGGTGACCTTCAATAACTCACAGAAAGCCTGGCCTTTTAAGGACCTTCACCTGTGTATTTGACCTTGACTCTGAATAAATATCTATCAGCCTTTCAAGAGATAGAGCCCTTGTTTTTTAAGAAACCACCTGAAACTTTGGGCAACTTTGAACCTTGGATGTTCATGCCAGGGAAAACAGCTACAAAGCATGGACTATTGTAGTGCTTTGTTCTGTCTTCCTTGTAATCTTTTGGTTTCTAACCTTGTATGTAAAAGCCTGGCTTCAGGTATTGCTAAAGAAATGTGTTCCTAGCTCTGGCGAGCCTGTCTGGTGTTGGAGGAGGAGAAGCACCTTTGTGAAGGTGGCAGCTTGTTCTGAACCTGAGCAGTACATGCAGGCAGTCTGAAGAGCCTTGCCTGAGTGGACGTGGCAGGGGTATATGGATGGGGGCTGGCTTGGTGCCTCCTGCATGGCCAGAGTTGATGCTGCAGCTGCTCGAAGTTGAGTGTAGGAAGTAACCTGTCCTTACATGGGAAAGCTGAGACATAGCTGAAATCACATACTTTCCTTGAATTCATTCTGTATTTAGTTAGAATTTCCATTCAGAATTGACCTGCTTTTGCTTCTTCCTACGCCCTTTCCTTCCTCTTTTAACCCTCCCCTTCAGCTGTTTGGGTATGGTATTTTTTATTAAGAGTCAAGCTACTCTCTAGTGGATACAAGTATTCAGTTTTTGAAAATAAGGCTTCTATCCTGTGTAGTTAGTGAAATAATGTCATAGAGTTTTAAAAAAAAATTCTCATTTCAAATTTTATCATATATATTGTCATTATTCTCATATCATTGAGAATGTACATGTCAATAAAGGATCTTGAGACCATGTCTGGTGGGCCAAATACACAGTTTTGCAGAGTATCTGTGCTTTGCCATCAAAGACTTAACTGAAGTTCTTCCTATTTTTTACTCTCACTCAAGCCCAAGATAAGCAAAACTCTGGGATTTTAGTTCTGGAGTGGCAACTGCACAGTCTGTATATATGTCTTGTCTCTAGCAAGTTGGAAGGCATAAAACAAAGAGAGATGGATTTGGGATCGACAGATGTCAAAGAGTAAATGAGAGATACAGGCTTGATATGATATGATGTAATATAATATGATATGATGTAATATAATATCATTATAATATCATTATAATATCATTATAATATCATTATAATATCATTAATATAATATAATATAGTATGATATAATATAATATAATATAATATAATATAATATAATATAATATAATATAATATAATATAATATAATATAATATAATATAATATAATATAATATAATATAATATAATATAATATAGATATAATATAATATAGATATAATATGATATTATGATATAATGTAACATAACATAATATAATAATCAGAGAAAGTAATTTCATGGAACAAAGACACAGATCCATTTTCCTTTCAGATCTGTCTATCAGTACCTTTTCTGTAGTAGCTATCATTCAATAACTCAGCATTTACCCTTTTCCCAGCACATTATCCTACCTTCTGGATCCCTTGATGGGCACATCAGATATGCTGTGGCCATTCTATTAATTTTTCCACCCCTCAGATCTTTTCTCCAGTGCCAGGCAATTCAGAATATATCAGAAACAGATAAAAATGAATTAAACATCTAGGCTATCATATTATAATTATAATTCACACATGACGTTCTTCTGTGGCAAATGCAGGTTTGGATGATATGAGTTGAACTCTGAATGATTTACTTATGAATATGAGTGTTTGTCTTTCCTCTGTGTATAAAATAATAACCAGCTTTAAGGAAATATTAACTAGTAACAAAAGGGCATTTTTTGATCGCCCTGCAGTGTTCCTGTCCGGGAACTGTCCTAATCCTGCTGAACACAAGGAGTGCAAAGTCTTGGTCTCTTCCCACAATCCCATTTGTAGTATTTATAACAAAATTTAATTTCTAGCTTATTTTCTGAGGTACTTCAGTTGGAGATCCTTGAGGGCTACTTCTAAAGGGATCTGCAAAAATTAAGGAGAGCAGGTTTATTACCAATAAATGTAAATACATTATTTAAAATAATTGCAAATAAAATACACACTCATGAGAGTGTTCTGTTCAGTTAGAAAAGGTTTAAGGAAACATGAATCAAGGAAGATAAATGCTAATTTAGATCATAGACAGCAAAGAAATAAATGGGAATAAGAAAGGTGGGACAAAGTTGTGGCCGCACTACCAAGAGATGTAGGTAACTTGTGGCATCTGATCGCTGGGCTTGTTCATAGTAGGCATTACTGATTATTTTTCATCATGGAGATTTAGTTCAAGGAAGATTTTAAAAAGGGAAAAACATGATTCCAGATTGGAGCTTTACCATTCAGCTGAACAACAATTTCAAAAGCAGAAGATCCAGATGCAAAATTTGAATTCTTAATATGACAGGATGATTTATGAGGCACTGTGAAGTTATTTTTTCCTGTCTACTAAATCCATTTGCTTCTGCCTCTGTAAAAGCTTGAAAGTCATATCTGTTCCCATGCCAGAATATTTTCCCCCACCATCAGCCATGCTCTTTGGCTTGTGAATGTCAGGCTGCTCAGGAGTTCGTGCTCCTAGGATTTAACAAAAAAAAAAGCATTGATGATCTCAAGAGTCCATATTCAATACCAGAGGACACACTTTCCAGCTTTTCCTGTTACAGACAGAGGTTGAAGGACTGAAATAGGTAATGAATTATTCACAGAAAACTTTGTGACTAGGTGGGCTGGCAATCAGCCATGGTATTAAAAAGCAGCTGCAGAAAAGGGTTTTTCCCTCATTTTCTGTATTGTTTTACACACCAATTCATGTTCTTCTTCCATGCCATATATGATGTATACTGAGCAAGTGAAACATAAAAACAGTCCTAGGAATTGCGCAAACCCTGAGCCCCCAAAGCAGCAAGCTTAACCAGCCTACTGTGTAGGACTGGTGTAACTAACGATGACGGGAGTGTATTAGAAAAATGTGTAAAGTCAGGGTTACATCATTGTCTTGCTGTGTCCTCAGTGTTTCAGATACACACCTTTAATGGCAATCATAAACACGTATGTATAGGAAGCCACATCTCTTTCCTCCATCCTGCGTGATTTTCCTGGGGGTAACCTCTACCTTGCAACACCTCAGGTGATGTGTGAAGGGTCCAACTCCCCTCATATTCACTTTTCATGACTTCCCACATGGCACCACAGAAAGGCTCTCTTATTTTTGGAGCTGCAGGACACCCCTTTTGTTGAATTCAGCCTTGTTAATAAAAACAAGTCAAAAATATGGGTTCATTGGACGTTTGGTTTCAGGACCCAGAGTAAGGTAAATCAATAGAGGAGGAAGAGTGGCTTCCTCAGAGGCCAGCGGTGGCTTCACTGGAGCCACAATACCAAATCTCTTCCTAGTTGAACAAAATGCAGATGGAAATATTGTAGTTGTCAAATGTTTTTCAAAACTGTACTGTTGAAACATAACTGAAAGCTATTAAAGGATCTAATAATCACCAGGCAAGAAATACTTTGTTTCAGTGAAGTGTAACTCCTACTAGTTGGTTAGACCCCTTATAATCAGTTTATAATTTAACTTATTTGTGTCCATACTCTCTTTTTTTTCAGTGAAGTAAAATACAAAACATTCAAATATGGCCTGTAATTTGTTTTCAGTTAATTCTTACACTAGTTTCTAGCATGTAAAAACTCCATTTTATGTATTTTTTCCTGCTGTAAGCTCCTGTAACCTTAGAAATTATACAAATGACTGACATTTGGGATTTTTTCCTTGTTTATTTTTCAAATCTCAAAGCTTTTCCCTACTGTGATGCAGGTGCCACTGGCTATGGCAGGTTTCCCATGTGTTGTGTACAGGTGCACGGTATTGCAAAAGCATGCCTCATTTTTTGTACCTGGGAATTGCAAGGCAGTATGCAGAACAGCGCGGTGAAACATCTGCCTCATTTCCAGAAGTGCTGCAGCAGCACAAGGCTCGGTCAAGGCGTGTGCGTGGCAGGAGCCCTGCTGCCGCCTGCTCCCCTCGCACCCGCGGTGCCGGAGCGCAGGCTGGTGTCCTCTGGTGTCACCCAGATTGCAGATCTACACACCTCTGCCAGGAACCTGCTTTTTCATTGATGGGCCACAGGCAGTGTTGGAAGAACCAACGATTCATGCATTTTTATGAATTTCTAAGCACTCTGACTTGCAGTGAATGCCAGCACTTACTGTTCTTCATTAATAATTGCTCCATACCACCCATTTTTTCTTTCAAACCATTCCTGATGTTGCTTTTATTCTGAATTTTGTCTCTTCTGTAATAACCATCTCCTTTGTTTTCTATTTGCAGGGTGGTTTACAGACCTACTGCTTCCTAGTGTTTGCTGCCATCTGCTTTGCAGGAGCTGCCTACCTGTTTTTTGTCCTGCCTGAAACAAAAAATAAGACATTTCATGAGATCAGCCAGGCATTCGCCAAAAGGAATAAAGTGTCCTTAGAAATGCAAGAAATTAACCATTATCCAGGAGAGAGGAAATCGAGTGCAGAACAAGAATCAACCTTCACATCCTCAGTGAACAATGGGGAAACCAAAAAAGGGATTGTGTAAACCCAGGATGCTGTTTCAGAGGATGGGGGAAAACATGCCCTTTTCATTCAGTATGTTTATAGCAGTGCACAACTTGTATTTTTTTATGTGACAGCATGAACTGCTTCCCCCTGAATATGTTTTAAGTGTATATGGGTAAACTCATTAGCAGCTAGGGTGGTGATTGAGGAAATGAGAGGTGTGAGAAGTGGCAGTTGATTAAATAAGAGCCAGAGTTTTCTTGGGCACCCATGAAATCGGTGCTGTGGTGAGTGGGGTGGGAAATATAGACTCGGAGAAGTAAAGTGGCGGTGGGAAGCTGAGGTTGTGAGCAGCAGCTGGCTGAGCACCCCATGTGCTCACGGGGAGGTGTGTGTGAAGTCACCAGGGAGGAGGAGGCAGGGAAAAGGGAAGAGATCCCAGTAGGAGTCTGCTAAGAATCGATGCAAGCAAATCTGAAGTGCTGCTGGCTCCCAGTACATCACTCAAGTTGCACATGAGAACTGAAGACTTGAAAGAAGACTCATGACACTCCCCTGACCTCCCATTCCTTTTCCAGCTCTTTTGGCTTTCAGTTGTTTTGCCTGAACATCTCACACCTTCCCACAAATGGGAAGCTCCCAGTCCTGATGGGTTTCCTTGTCTCTCCTGCAAATCCTGATCAGCTAGTAATAGAGTTGCCCCTAGTGTCTGGGTTTGCTGGCACTGTATTTCTGTGGATATATATATATATATATATTTTTAATTTTATTTTTTGAGAATAGCTATAGAAGCTTTATTATGAAAAGAAAACTAAACCTCATGGTGAAGTGAGAGAACTCTGATGGTACGTTGTAGGGTGTAGCATTAAAAAAAATCAAACATCAAATGTTCCAAGGGCTGGGGTTTTTTGACTGTTTTTTTTTTTGCTTTTATTTACAAGTACCTTTTAAAACAAGTCTTAGGAGCCAAAATTTCCCTAGACCCAATAAATGTAATTTCTTAACACTCAGATCTTTCCAGAAGAATCTGGGTGCCTATTTCTTATTTAAACACTGATTTCATTTGGGCATTAGATTGAAGATCCAGGCCTAGCTCACATTAATAAGTTTCTAAGCTATTTAATGCTTTGCAAAAGTTTCTTTAGAGTCTGCGTAATTTTTGATAGAAAGACTCATCAGGCTGTCGGTGGTTAGGTGATCCATTCCCTTCCACAGGGGATATTTTTTTTTTATGAACATCATCTTTTGAATTTATAATTTTCGTAATAGTTTTTCTTGATTCTTCTAGGTACCTGGATGCTGAGGGGGTAATAAGCACTTTTAAATTTAGTTAGCTTTTTTATGTAAGTCAATAAGTCTTAGAGCTGCTCTCAGGAGTAAGGCACAAGAAGCACGTGTAGTGTGTAGGTAGAGCCAGCTTCTTCCACAAGTTATATTTACTAATCAAGAAGTTCATATGTTTGAAGCATTTTGGAAAAAAAGAAACTGTATATATATTGCGATATATATATATATATACACACATATATACATATATGAATAGATATATTAAAAATGTAGAAAAATATTTATATTAATATATATATTCACAATGGAGAATTGTTTTCCAAAATTTTTTCTGCAGATTTCCCCAAGTGATAAGCTGCTTATTGTGTTGTTCTACACTGTAAATTAAAATCAGAGATCCTAATGTTCAGCTATTACTACTAAATTATGTATATGGTTTTATACTGTGATTTATTTATATGTGGCATATTTACTGCATACATTGTACGCTGACCTAATAGGGCAATTTCAGTACTGGGTAATAGAAAAAAAATTGATCTGAGCCTTTATGCCAGAATTTATGTTCTTTTACTAGGATGGAGGTACAGCAGCAAGTAAGAAAATGAAAATATATATGAGCAAGGGAATTAAGAATGAAAAATCAGATTTATCATATTGGTGCTACTGTTAAGAAACAGAGTGAATCAGGTTTATACCAACAGATAATCATAGGTAGAAGTTAATCAAATACAATGTAGAAAACTGAAGAAAAATGTTTTCTAATAACCACTTGTAAAATTATATATAGAGCAAATGAACATCCCATCTTTCAGTGGCTCTAGTTGCCTGTTCCATGTGTTACATGAGGCTTGCTAAGTGAGTGGCTGTGTAAAAGATGAATTTGAATGCCACCCCTCCAGACAATTCCAGGAAGAAATTCCTTCTCTTCTGCCTGTAAGCCAAGACTGGCAAATTCAGACCCTCTCATTCAGATTGAGAATTACCTTACTTTTAGTTAGGGCTACTAGCATGGTTTGATGTGATCTGATTTGAGTCAAGTTGGCAAGATTGGAAACCATTATTATTATTGCTATTATTAGAATTAGGAGAATTCAGCACTTTATGATGTTCATTAATGTACATTAGAGGCATTACTTGTTGATAATTGTTGCCACTTGATAACTTCAACAAAATACCATGTTGGCCTGATACATCAACAAGATAAAATCATTTTACAGTTGCTTACAGTTGCATTTGGAGCCCAGCTCTCAATGTGTTGGGAAAGAAATTGCTCGATAGAATTTCTTGTCACAGCTCCGGGGCTCGTACAGCATTAACAACAGGGGGTTGTGCTTTTCTCTTCTGCAACCCCGTTTGCCTGTCTCTTGCCCTACCTGAGATAAACACACTCCAAAGAGGCATTTTCTGTGCGGCTGCAAAGAAAACTGCTACAGATGAATATGCTGTGGGACAGGGGTTGCATGTCTCGCCAGCGGTTTGCTGCAGCCCATGGTGCAGGTTCAAAGCAATCCCAGTCTCCAGATGTGTATGTGTGCAGGTGCTTTGCTCACTGGCCAGGGAAGGTGGCTGCAGCCGCCTCTGCCTTGGGTTGTGTAAGTTTCTGAGGATGCTTCAGATGTGCCACTACTGCATTAACTTTCTCATCTCGGACCCTAATTAGAGTTTTGTGTTATTCTTCAAGTTGTTCCGTAATGTTTTTTTCCATTGTTATGCTGCTATAGCTTCTCCAGCAATGAGAGGACAAAATGGAAAATGTCAGCAATTTACCATTTGGTTTTTCTTGTTGAATGTATCAAATTTTCTACAGCCCATGTGTTTGTCAGTGCATGTTTTGTGGTGCCACGTTCTCTTTTCCTGTCTGTCACATTGGGATGAAGTATTGTGAGATGGTGTTTGTACAAGGACCACAGGTGGGTTACATGTGTGTGATCAACTATGTCCATGCGCAGTGATTGCAAAATGAACCTTTGGAATTAAACTGAGATGATGTAGATTTTGTTCTGGGTAAATCTGAATCTCTACAGCTGTACAAGTTTCATTGTACAATTCGTGGGTTTTTCTGTGTCCCAGTACAAGACTGTCTATGTCTGGATGACCCCAGCCATTGTGGACTACAGCTGGGTGTTTGGGAGTTATGTGGAAGAAAATCATTCCTGAAACTGTATTTGGGGGGTATTTACATTTAGATTCTCAAGTCAGAGTCCACACTTCATACTTTCATATGTTTATATTGGGCTTTAGAAATAAAAATACAGACATCAGTGAGAGGCGAATGATTAAAACCAGCCTGTAGTAGTAATAACTTTGTATAAGGATTGTTGAATCTGGAGAGGCTTTTTTGCAGAAAGTTGTCATTTGCAATGGATGACTTTGAATTGCTAAAGCTTTACTTTCAGATGAGAAATTCAGTCAGATGACTATTTCTGCTACAAAGATATGCAAAACCCAAGATCTGAAATATGTATACAAAAAATGAATTTCATACTTCAGGTTCTGAAGCCAATTTTCACTCCACAAGGATCTGTTTTCTAGTGGGGGAAGATGTGAGTAGTTCAGCCATATGGGACAACTTTCATCTTCAGAGTAAAATGAAAAAAAATGAAAAAAAAAAAAAAAATCCCCACACCAGAAACAACTCTTTGAAATTTGCATTCTTCCTTTTGACTGTTTTTATGTGCTCTTCCTTACGGAAATCACTATATAGATTCTTAGGGCTCCCATCACCTCACACAGCAGGAAGAACAAATCTGAGTAAAGCATTCTTAGAAAACGCCTGTGGTCTTTTACTTTTAGCCTGACTCCAGAAAACAGAGTTCTGATGCAGTCTAAAAACCTGAACTGTATAGACCCAAACTATGGAGCAGATTTGTTAATGCAAATATTCAAGCTGTTGAAAAAATCAGGGTTGCTTCCATACTTAATTCTCTCTGCAAGTGATTTTATTTGGGAGTGAGCCCTATGAAAAAGTGAATTTCATGGCAGAAGCTTGGGACTTGGACTCCTAATCAAGTTATCACAGCTCAGTAAGCAATCATGCATAACGTGAGTCACTACAACCCTCTTGCAAGCTAAGATGCATTAACCTTGCTTTTTGCATGACCTAAGAGAAACACAGGCAGTGGATAGTCAAGTTCTTTCTTGAGATGTTCCTGCTAAAACTGCACTACAGTCAAATTCTTTTAAACCTAGGATTTCGATTTTTAAAAAGCATAGAAGAAAAGCTTTCAGGAAGCTTTTATCCAGTGATTAATAATGTCAGCAGAAATCTCCGGTGGCTTCAACCGTACAAATGAACCCAAGAAAGGCATGGTATATGTAGAATCCTAAGCTTAGGAAACCCTGCAGGTTTTTTATCTTTAGATAGTGAACTGATGGCTTGGTTTCTCAGTCTGGGAAAACAATATAATTACTCACATGCTGCAAAAGCATTAACCCGATGCTTCTCTTCTAAGTTTGGGGTCAGAGGATTGGTTGGTTGGTGATTTGTTGGGTTTTCTAATTTAAGTGGGAGCATTAGTAGTCTGGTTCATATGCCAGAGTACCAAGTATGAGACTGTTTGAGTTGCTGGTTGTCTTAAGATAATTCCCAAAAGGTAAAAAGCAAAATATAACTCTTGTCAGACTCTTGAAACACAATACATTAAGAGCATGGAGGTAGGAGATAATTTGTCTGCTGTTGTGTCAGCTGCTGCGCAGAGACATTGATTCTTGTCTCATTTTCTCTTGTTTCAATTTAAAAAATCAAACTGAAAACAATGGTCACCTCTTTGCATTTGTGCCACCTTTTGTTTCTGACTTGTTCCACCCAATTACATAAATATTTTTACTATTCAGATTTGAAAACAGGAAAGCAGTAGTTACTTAGGAAAAGCAAACATGCCAAAGATTATAAAAATGGTGAAAACAATTTTCTTTAGAGGCTGATATTTTCAAAGATGAGTTCAAGAGTTAATCAAATACAAATTTCATGTGGTTTCATCCCTTTGCATTAAACTTTACAGACTATGTATCTGCATATGTATATACAGACACACATGAAAAAAGTTTAGCAGCTTTAATTTTCATACATTTAAGAAATTGGGCCATTTGGATATTATATCAAGTTGTGAACTAGCCTCAGATACTTACTTGCATTATCAAACTCAGCTAAAGTTTGCATGAGCTTAGGTTTGTAAAAGTTGACTAGTAAGGCTGTCTGCTTTTGGCCAGCCTTAGATTGTTCTCTTTGCACTTTTCTAAATTGCTAGGTGGAGGCTACTATGTTTATATATATATATATAAGATACATATATGAAATATATATATTACATATACAAATACGTACAAACACAAACATATCTTTTGCTACTTGGATCCCACTCATAGTGATTTCATGGATCAAAAGAGTTCTTTATCCATTTGCAATTACTCTGGAAAGAATACAATGCAGTGGCAATGTCAGGTATATCTTCTCTTCCATAGCACCTTGGTGCTAGCAACAGAAAAATTATCGGGGGGGGGGGGAAAAAAAAAAGAAAAAAAAAAAAGGCGTGGTCTTTCCATGGTGACAGAAAAAAAAAAGACAAAAATTTTGTCCCCTTTTACATATATAAAATTATATTAATGTGTGTGTATGTGTATTATATATTATAATATATAACATTTTGATACATAGATAATATTATATAATTTACTTTCCTCAAAGGAAAAATAATGGAGTTTTTCTTAATTCCTTGGAACTGTATTTTGTAAACAAATGTGAGGTAAACAGATAATCTAAGAAATTATATATTGCTTTAACACAACACTCCAATAAACCATGATTAGACAATTTATATTCTATCGCTGGCAGGCTGAAGCCTCTCTTCCGAATCGATACACTCACTGAGCTGTGATAGACTGATCATCTGGGTAACTAACAGTCAGCAAGGGTTTTTCATGTGCTTGTTGCACAGCACAGGAATCACCTTGATGCAAAGCTGGAGAAAATCCTTCTCAGGGTAGCTCCAGCTCTGGATATTGATGCTAAAATAATTGCCAACATGTAGTAAGGGAACCAATTTCCTTTCATCAAATAGGCTTCAGGAGGAACTTGTGAATAAGAGAGTTATCCTTAATTGTAACTTGGGTTTTCTTTTGAGACATCAAAGGAAAATATTAAAACTCTTTATCCAACTAGAGAAAAAAATTTTACTGAAGCCCCTCAGGAAGCAGGATGTATTAGCATAATGTTCAGTCTGGGCTAAGCCAAATATACTCTTCCAGTATCTAGTGAAACTCAGATGTATTTTGTGCACCAGTAGCTCACAACCTTTTGGTGGGGAGGTCTCACTGCCACCCTCTCCCTTCCTTTCCCTCTTGTCTCCCCATCTTCCCCTGTTACAGACTGTGCTTTGCTTCTCATGCTGACACACTCCAGGATGAGGTGAGCCAGCGTGTCATTAGAAATTACATTTTCATCAACTGAGAAGTGAACAAGTATTAAGAGGAAGAAAGGGGGATATCATCTCTCAGCAGGACAGAAGGATGATGCTGTGCAACCCATGTATGGCCCTCTTGCAGACAGGTATGGCTTCGCTGTTAAACTTTTTTTGTAGACTTTAGAGAGGGCATGAACACTGAAACCATGAAGAAGGTGGAAGAGATAAGAAGTTTGTGACCGAACAGTTGATGACAGGTGAAATCTGTGTCTGAGAAATTGTTTGAGTGGCTTAGACATTGCTACTGTTGATTTAATTAGTATAAAACATAGGAAGGCATCTCAGGTATCACTCTGAGCTAATGATAAAAACACTGCTCATTTTGCAACAGTAATCAAAGAAAACAAAGGGCCAAAGGACATCACACGAAAAATATAATATTACAAATCTGGTTCTCCTCTAAAGAAAGGGCATAGAAGGAGGCAGGTGATAATTATTTGAAGATTTCTAATGGAAAAAGAGTTTAAGAAGAAACGTGGATGAGAAAACAGGATACAAGATGGATGTCTTGGTTTTACAATACATAGCACAGGATCTATTCAATAAGCAAATTTAAAAGTAATAGAAAATTCAAAAATGCATAACTAAAGCTTTAGAATTCATTGGCAAAAAATAGAATTAATTAATTTTTATAGGCTAAGGTATTTAAATTTATGATAACTTTAAAATTTAAATTAGGCAACAGAAATAAAAAGGAAAAGCTACAGCTAATAGAAGATAAATTTCTAAGGAGCTGAGTAGCCTATAATTGGCTGTTAGATCATTCTTTCACCTTTTGAGATGTACAGATAATTTATGGAGACAAGATGACACTCTATCTGGATCATTGCTCAGACATGCTGTCATAATTCTTAGAGGTTGCAGTAAGCACTATGAGCTAACCCAGAATACAATATAAGTGGGGAAATCCCAGCACTACCCAATAAATAAATAAATCATAAAATCATAGAATCATAGAATGATTTGGGTTGGAGGGGACCTTAAAGATCACCTAGTTCCAACCCCCTGCCATGGTCAGGGACACCTTCCACTAGCCCAGGTTGCCCAAAGCCCCGTCCAACCTGGCCTTGGACACTGCCAGGGAGGGGGCAGCCACAGCTTCTCTGGGCAACCTGTGCCAGGGCCTCACCACCCTCACAGTGAAGAATTTCTTCCTTACATCTAATCTACATCTACCCTCTTTCAGTTTAAAACTGTTACCCCTTGTTCTATCACTACCCTCCCTGATCAAGAGTCCCTCCCCATCTTTCCTGTAAGTCCCCCTTTACATACTGAAAGGCTGCTCTAAGGTCTCCCCGTATAAATAAAGTCTCACAACTGTTTAAAAAAAAAAAAAAAAAAACAAAACCCTAAGCTTTCTCTATACAAGGGAGTTTTTCAGATGAAAATTGGAACATCATGACTAGTGATAATCACTGGGAAATTGTGTGCTGAACTTTCTTTGCTCTTTTAAAAGCTTTGCTACATTTTGTTAACTCAATTTTGCAAAGCTCTTATATAGTACTAGTTTCAGCCTCTTCTGATTGCTCACAGCCTTGGCTTAATAAGCATTAGAAATGAGTGTCAGTAAGACAGAAAAAAATGGTAACAATTCAGCAATAGTAGGAGGAGAATCAGCATGTCTGGCAAGCTTGTGTCTTTTCTATGGACTAGGACAGCTGGCTTCAATTATTTGAAATTTTAAAATCCTAATAAGTAGGCTTCTTAAATATTCTCAAACTATATTGTTAAATGGGGTCAGCCTTGCAGTCCAAACTAACAGCTTGAAGAAATGGAGTCCAAATGAAATGGGTGATGTTGGCACGTGGGATGTACGCAGTGCTGAAGAGATGATCACTCTGGAATGCAAAATTGTTCACAGTTCTGACATTTTTTTTTGTTAAATTTAGAAGTGACAGAAAATTGTAACACATCATACATCCTTTCACTGTCATTAAGCTCAAGACTACTTCAAAAATAAGATTTTGAAGACAAATACTTTTTTTTTTTCTTTCAAACAAAAGTTCCTGACAACACTTTCTTCTGTACACAATATTAGATCATGGATGATGACCACTTTTGATCAATTATACCATGAACAGCTCCACCAGACCAACAACAGAAAACTCTTTCCAGCCCCCACATGATAATGAGATCTCTTTTAGGTTGCTCCTATTTCATGATCAAAACAAAAATGACAAGTCAAATATAAAAGCCATACAGCTCTGGGGTTCCAGGCTGTAGCTCCTGGAGAGGTTTTACCATTAAATATTGTAGATGGGATCTGAGGTAGGTAGTGGTGAGCATTATCCTGAAGGCAGCTAACTGGCATTTTACCCTTCCCTTCCATCATAGGTCAGGATTTCACTCAAAACTTTTACACAGCATTGAATATTCATGTAAATGCTTGTGGCAGTGTGAAAGTGATTGACTGCCAACATAAATGAGGGCTAGTCAGAAGGTTAAAAATTAGCAAGAGTGAGTCCTTTTTTCAGTAAAGAGAAGATACAGCAGATATTATCAGTCTCCCCCTTCTGTGGTCCTATATATTTATTACGGAGCTAACCAGAATACTACTGCTACCACCTAAAAAGAGTGAAATTAAAATTGCCTCTACAATTTGTTTTCTGCTTTGAGAAACTGCTCTGTAGGAATTAGTACAATGAACAGATTTGCCTTGGGCATTTATCTGTAATATTTCATCTGACCTACATACACAACTCAACCAGCACGCGATCTGCCCTCCTTAAAACTGATTGGGTTGGACCGAGTTCCTACACATTGTCACTGCTGGCAGCAGATCTGAGATCCAGTCCCTCCCCCTCAGCCTGGCAGAAGTGCTTGGTTTAGTCCTTTAACAATTACTTAAATGACAAAAACCATAAAACTGGGTGAGACCATACATGATAACTGCTTAATGTGCTGTATGACCTTTTGTGCTTCGTATTTATGAAACTCAAGAGTTGCTTTATTCTGTATTTTTTGGTGGTCTCTTCATTTGATTAGATGTCTTCCATAGCAAAAGAACTGCAGCCCTTGCCTCTTTCTAACATGGAGCAGACAGCTGGGAGATCAGATTCTCTTGCACTGTAAAACCAAGAAACAACCTCGCACTGTACTTGTTTAATACTTCATCAAATAACATCTTCACAGCCCCTTTCAAAGTCTGTGTTGTTGTCGGCTGGATTTACCTGGGGGCTATAAGAGAACAAGGACAAAGCAGCACAAGTGTCATAAAGATACATGAAGGTGTTGAGGCTGGAATACATGAGGTGTTGAGGCTCCTCCTCCAGCTGCCTCTGTCCTGGAAGGAGCCAGCTCACCTCTCACCTACAGGACAGCTTTGGGGGCTGCAAAGCTCCTACTCCATGTCAGGAGAAGGAGCAGCACCACTCTACTTCACTGCATTTTGCTTATGTTTCCAACAGCTTCTCAGACAGAAAACGAACTGTGAAGGAGATGTGAGAAGCAGAAATAGCAGTTAAATGCCAAGCTCAGACCAGCCAGTCTCTGCCAGCTGACCCTCTGACCTGAGGTGCATCCTTAGCACATTAGACTTAAAAGATAGCATAAACACCTACAAGCATTTCTAGTCAAGGAAAAATCACTGCTTTAAAAAAAAAAAAAAAAAAAAGTTTATGCATAATGGTCAAAGTTTGTTTAACTTCAGGTGTGATAGTCCACTGCCAATGACACTGCAATCACATACATGTTTGGCTAGACTTCACTTTGATTTGGTGGAGCAAATACAGTTCTGCCACTGTAGTGACTAATGGCTCTGCATGAGATGTATCCCAATGCAAAATGGAAAGCAAAACATACATTAGACAGCTAAATAGTCAGTGATTCCTTGTATACGTTCAGTAGAGTATGAAGAATGCTCATGAATTTTAAATGCCTTCTGTTGTTACGATGGTAGTTGATATTTTTAATAGTTATTTTCAGATAATTGCTGTTTCCAGCTATTTCTTCTACAATATATTCAAATAATAGTTATACACAGAGAAATGTGCACCTCAGAGTCAAGAAGAGTCTTGCTCTTGGGTTAATCGTGCAGCTATGTGATTCATTTCCAAAATTACAAGTGCAGAGATCTTTTTATTCAAAACAGAGACTGTGTACAAAAGTGGCCTGTCATTATATGGTGTTATATATATATAAAGTGAAACTTTATGTGCCCTACAAGATTTAAAAAAAATAAATTTCCATATGCTAATAGCAGTAATCCATAAAATCCAGTAAACTGTATCTCCTCACACACATTGGATTAAGTATGACTTTATTAAATTGCACAAACTGAAGCACTTCTCCAGAACAGTTGACAGATTTTTAAATTAAATTATGTATCTGTCAAGAGTTTAGTGATTTGCTTTCTTGAGTTAGAAAAGAGAAGTTCTATAAATCATCACTCATATAGTTCTAGTCCTTGAAATATAAATGCAACTGTGTACAATTAGTGAAAAGGGATTGCAGCTCCCTGCTGGTTTGGATTTCTCTACGTTCATTCCCAGTTATTGATGCAAAGTTTGTAGTAACTATCAGTGTACTTCCATGTGAGCTGTCCATGAACATCTAGGGCCAAATAATAATAGGCTGCAAATCATAGCTCTTGCTGAACTGAAAACAAAAAGCTGAAAGCCACTGAAAATAAGTTTTCATCAGTTATTTTCAGCCTAGTCCTATATAAAGCATATTCAGAAAATCTCACACAGCTTAACTAGCAGCTTTGAATGCTTCATGAATTTTTATTATCTTGTTAATACTGAAACAGTGAAGGTCTTTCCGTATTGCCTAGTTTATACTGGCAGTAGAATGGGGAGCTATATTCATCTATTGATATATTCTAGCATAATGTTTATTAAAAAATTGTGTGTTCAGGTTCAGAGTCTTTGGGGTTTGACAGCTAAAGCCTAGGTTTACACATGACCAGATGGTTCAGGTACAGTAAACCAATTTGTAATTCAGTCCTCTAAAGCAAAATCCACTTTTTTTTTTTTTTTTTCTCTTTTCACAAACTGGAACTGTTCTCCATGTTTGAACTGGCCAAATATCTGTACAGCTGCTCAGTGGGTGCTCACAGCCTGCCTGACCCGCTCAAAATCACTGCTCCTGATGGATGTTTTCAGGGGAACTGCAAAGGATATGGAGGGGAAAATTACGTTATTCAGCCTACCTGTTGACTCCATTTCAACATGACACCAACCCATTGAGAACATCCTTCTCCTTAGTATCAGTTGTGTCTTTTAAGCATAATTCCCACAGCATCTTCACTCCTCACACAGTTCCAGCCCTCTCCTTATACTATCACATTGTTTTCTGCTTTTTGTCAGTTTATGCATCGTTGGCACAGACAGAGTTTTTTGGGCCTGTAGACCTGCAGATTTTTGATGAGAATTGTGATTTACACATTTTCGCTCGGATTTCAAGGCCACCAAATGTGTTTGAGACACTACTGAGGGGTCACAACGAGGTGCACTTCAGCCTGGCAGGTCACAAGACGAAGCCGCACTGACATGAAATGAAACTGATACATAGCATTTGAATCACAGAATCATCAAGGTTGGAAAAGAGAAACAAGTTTTTGTGGTGCTGGTAGACACCAGCCTCCGAAGAAAGAAAGAAGGAACTAGGGCTCAGCATAAAGAAACCCACCACACTGAGCATACCCATATCTGTGAGAGGTTGCTGCAGAAAGAGAGGCCATTAGCTGCACTCGTCCTGGATGTAGCAAGAACTAGTGGGGTGCAATTGCAGTTTGAAATTTTTTTTTTAATAGCAGTAAAGATAGTATGACAGTAGAGTAGATGGTTGTGGGAACTGGGGAAGGTTCTTCTCTGGGTTATGCTAAGGAATAAATTGTACAAAGGGTGTTACAATGCAATTAATCCCTCACTGATGAGGCACTAGCTGCCTGCCATAGTGCTCACGTGGCCTTGTGCAACACTCTTTTGGGGCTCACAGGTTCAAACTTCTGGAGTAAATCATTGGCAATATGGTATAAGGCAGGATAAAGCCAACAGTATCACAAGACTATGAACAGCCAGAAACCACATAGTGAGCAGGAACATAATGACAATTTCTCTTATTTGAAGTGCCCCCAAAGTCCCATGGCCCTGGTTGGGAGAAAGCTGCAAAAGGACACATGTTTCTAACTCCATGTGTTATAACCTGCAGCTCCTTTAATCTTTCATTCTTTTCTCTTTTTCCACACTATAATCAAAGCATTTCAGCACAACTTTCTTAACTGACAGGATACAAGAGATAATTGTTGAATTTGAGTGACTTCACCCAGAAAAGCTTCTCTCCTGTTAATCCATGTATTTCTGTCTCCAGTGGGAGCAGGCTGTAGTGATAATCTTTTTTTTACTTTCTCAGAACTTATTTTACTGTGAAATTGTTTTACAGTGCACCAGAGGAAAAGTTAGCCATAGCCATACCCATTGTACCATTTCTGTCTAATTCTGCTTCAAATGCAGCTAGCTGCTCTTGTCCATACATTATCCACAGAGACAGGGTTTTACAGTGTTCCTCTTGACTGTGATGGAAAAAGTCAAAAAAAAGGAAATCAATGGGAATAGGAAACACATTTTAATTAGCATCTAAAATTTAAAATGCTGAACATATCGATCTGGAAATTCTCCAGTAATTACATCTCAACCTTACAACACAGAAATGCCACAACGCTCAACTACACTGCGTTTTAAAGCCATATGGCAACGAATAATAAAATTGCTGCTGAATAATTTTATTCTCTTGGTTCAACTTTAGTGGCAGCAGCGATTTGTGTTGATATTCTGGAGTGGGAGACTCCAGTCTGTGACATCTGGATGGGACCACTGGGTGCTGTAAATGTGCTCCTCATTAAGGCAGTGTGGGTAAATGAAGGAGTGAACTCTACCATCAACCATCGAGAACTTTCAAGACACCTTGCTAGGAACTTGGTAGGCGCAAGTTTAATCTTCCCAAATGCTTCACAATAACATACACTCAAGCAACAAATATCACGCTGAAAATAAACAGAAAATGGAGTCTCTTCAATATATATTCCAAATCCCAACATCTGCTCCACAATAAACGTACGCTGCACAGTTGCAGAATATTAGTCCTTTCATTAGCAGAGGTAATCAACTTTGAATAGCTGACTACTTCCAGTAGTTACATAGTGCTTTACCTTAAATAGTTATCTTTTGGAAGAGAGACACCCTGTGACATTTTAAGGACCACCTTTCAACAGTATGCTTACATCAACTTAGTCGTAGTTACAATGTCTGTGTCTGGGAAGAGCTATGGCCCATGACCTCTCTCAGCACCCCAGGCATCACTGTGGCACTGACTAACACCACACAACAAGCAGTGGACTTGTGCTGGTACGAGAGCTGCCACAGTGGGAAGTGGTGAAATGTGCCTGCAGGGAGGTTGGGAAAACTCGGGGACCCATCTGCAGACCCTGCTCACCCTCCTCTCAGGGCAGAGCAGCAGGACTCCCAAGGAGCTACTCTCATCTCTGCTTGTCACCGCCTCAAGGTCTTTTTCTCCTGCCAGAGAAGGCATTTGGAGGCATGGGGGGATCTGATGACTCTTTTCCTTACAAAGATTGTCAGATGAGACTGAGAGTAGGCAGGGAAGCTGGCCATGCCTATCACAGCCAAGTAAATCAGAGTGCTTCTGAGCAGCAGGAAAAAAACAAATGCAACAGTCTGCTCTGTGGCAGTAGTGGTTTGCGGTAGAAGGGACTGCATGGTTCTGCCCCCACTCTTAACTGGGAGCATAGCACCTCACCAGAACACACAAACAGGAAGAGAGGAGACCTCTAACATCACTATCCTACTTTTTGCCCAGCAAATCCCACCATAATCTGCTCTCAGACCCTAGAAACTGCAGATGAAGTTGTATTATTACACACTCAATTGTTAGTGACATTCAGAGCCAGAATCTGCTTCAGTACCAGTGGCCCTGGGAATGGAAGGGCCTTCTCTCTCCGTACTGTCATCTCTCTCCTTTATTACTGTCATAAAAGTCATTTTGCAATGCAGCTGTGGCCAGTCGACACTTCATAGCCTGAGTCTCACTCCTGGGCAGTTAAAACTTAGCTCCCATCCGTGGGCTATGTCACCTCACCAGCAGCGAGGCTATGGTGGCTCAGGAGCTCACATGTATGTGACCAAGCCAGCCAGGCAGCATCTCCTATGGGCTCTTCCTACCTAGCTCATCCTACAACCAGCCACATCACACACCAAACTCTCCACAGCAGCTGCAGGAGCCATGGACAGCTGCTGTCATCTCTTGCTTGTCAAACATGGTACCTTTCCTGGAGTACCTGATTTATGGCCATAGCTTTGACCATTTAGAAGCGTTCACAATGTTGCTGAGGTCAATGGAGCTACTGACCCTTGCCACAGAGAATTTAGCTGGGGTTCAGGCATTCAGAAGGACTTCTGTAAGAGGCTCTGAATAAGCGCTTACAGCTAGAGGGAGAGAATTGCCAAACACCCAGGCACTTGGCCATGCTGACAGCATCCACAGCCCTGAGGAAAAACAAGAGCAACCTGCGCATGACAAGCAAAGAGTCATGGAAATACCAGTGAACACTGGGCATACTGGGGGGAAAGGGGGTGGGGGTGGTGCCAACTATCATAGGTCTAGCAACCTCCTATTACAGCATCTCTGTTATATACCAACCTACCAGCCAATAATATCACCTTGTCCATAGGATTTTTCTTCACCTGTGAAAGGGCAGCCTAAGAAGTCCTCATGTTCATGAATGTGGTGAATAATTGGTGAATATTAAGAGTTAATCTTCACTCAGCAGTGGCACTTTCCCAGATGCTAAAATATCTCAATGACTGAAGAACTTCAGAAAAAAAAAAACAAAACAAAAAAAACCAACTAGAACTTTGACAGTGTAATGAAAACAGAGGAATGAAATATACCCTAAAATTACGGCAACGCCCTGAGTTCCACTGCTCAGAAAGTCTAAAGACATTCTTCTGCCAGTATAAGAAACTCAAGGGCCAGATTTAAAATTGTTTCCTCCCCCCCGGTGTCCCAGTCCCACTGTTGGACACACACTTCTTGTGCCCACTTCATCCACTGCCCATAGACTGACACTAGCGACTGACAATGTTTAATTTGTTGGATTTTTCTTTTTTAAAAGACTAGCGATAAAAGACAGGCTTTTCAAAAGAACTTGAAATGCATTTGAGCAATAACAGAAGTGGCTAGGTTTTGACATGAAATGAGCATGGTGAGTTGGGTCATCAGCATCTTTGAAAAAGGACTTCTCTGTCAGCACCTGAGCACTGGAAAAAGGTCTGGCTCCAGTGCTGCAAGCAGAGAGATTTTGAAATCTGACTTTTTCAAATTATTCAAAATAATGTAAAAATGTTAGGGTTTGAGCTGATCTTTAAGGAAGTAAGCTCAAGTGCCAGCTTTTTGCAACAAAAGGTTCATGCAGTCAAATTCCTGTCCAAATGCTCAGTAATGTAATGATCACCTTCCTATTTTACAGGTTACACTAATTTTAAAAAGAAAGATATGACAGGGAGAAATGAACCTATGGATTATCTGAATTACTCTTTCCCTGTCTATCTTGGTATTGCCTATTTTGTCAGAGATACCAGGGTTGCTGGAGTCACACTTTTAATCACTTTTTTTCAGGAATATCAGGCTGCATAGCTGAGAAATATGTGCAGTTTGCAAGAAGACTGAGAAAAACAATACCTGGATACCATGGTGATAAGTGAATGATAGGGTTACATTGCTTCTCACCAGAAGTATTGGCCCAGCTGTAAACAGGGCTGGATGCAGGGCTTTATTTCTATAGTTATATAATTAAATTTTAGATCAACAAGCTGAAAAAACAGTGTTTTCCTAAAATAAAAATAATCCTCTAAATTCTGGTAAGACTCTGATTGCTATTGTGCCTATGTAAGTTTGCCTGCAGTGGTCCTGGGTTTATGTCACTATAAAGGTGATAAAATCTTGGTCCTTTACACTCCCAGGAAGAAATGTAAATTTTATGCTAAGATGAGATGTGAAATATTGAAACTCTGCTGATGATAAAGGATGCTTATAGGAGGAAAGGACTTACAGGCTTGCCAAGGCTCCAAGAGATTCACAAACGCTGCCCTTAGTCCTGGGGCTGTCTGCCTACTGCCTGCTACCCAGGCTGTGTCCTGGGGAGTCCTTCCCTCGCTTGACTATAGGGCAGCCAAGATGAGCCCCACTACGCAAAAGTGAGGCTTTTTTTTTCTGAAATGGCTTTGCAGTGGGGTACTCATTATGTAGTAAGTGTAGGCAACCATGCAACAGAAGAGGTACAGCCCCTTTTCAGAGATTTCTACTAAAATGCATGTTGGTGTCTAAAGATCCAACCTACACAAACCAACTGATTATTGCTCCCTGGATTTCACATGAGTTACAGCCATTTCCATGCTTGAACAGACCCCACATGAGCTCTAGCACCATCCCAATCCATGACCCGACAGCTCCAGCCCAGACGCAGCAAGGTGAGCCGGGAGAGGGGATGCCCGACCCCAGCCTCTCCCCCCGCGTTCCGGCAGCCCCCGGGCAGGCGTAAGCAGGGAGTGTAGGCAGAGGCACAAGAGCTGCACAGAACACAGCAAAAGATTTTAACTGTCACAAATTGTCAGCAGTGCAGATTATCAGAAGTGTCTTTCCTAAATTTTTCTGTATTATTCTATATTACAGACATGCAGAATCAAGATACTGTACTTTCAGTGCATTGCCTAATGCTACTCTGGGGGCAACTAATCAAAGTTTTATTTTCAAGCATAGCTAATAGTGTGAAAGGCTATGATGAAGCAAACAAGGCCATTACTCCATTTTCCCCTTTGCAATTTACTTTAATTAGTACTTGTTTCCTGGCTAGAGATGCTGTGGAAATGTTATTACTGCTATTCATAGCATACAATCAATCTACGTGTATGGTTTCCTTTGATGGTGATGTACAAATAGCATGTCGTGTTTTGGAAATCACTTGGCTTAATTTGTGCAATGTTTGCAGACCCTTCCAGTCAGAAAAGATAGTATAAATTACTGTTTCCATGTGCTGTTTTCTTCATGTATAGACTTTATCTAGACTGAAATTCTTTTCTGTTCTGTTGATTCTTCATCATAAACAATCTCTGTTGATCCTGTCAAAGGCAGACACTAAAGTGTAATGGTGATTATTGCCATTACAAGCACAGATGATCAGACTATTCAGTGCACTGGTTTTCTGCTTTTAGAAAAAATTCACTCCTTTGCAGTGTGTGGTGAGACACTGGCACAGGTTGCCCAGAGAAGCTGTGGCTGCCCCCTCCCTGGCAGTGTCCAAGGCCAGGTTGGACGGGGCTTTGGGCAACCTGGGCTAGTGGAAGGTGTCCCTGCCCATGGCAGGGGGGTGGAACTAGGTGATCTTGAAGGTCCCTTCCAACCCAAACCATTCTATGATTCAATGATGATTCTACTTCTGACATTTATCTAAATGTGTTTTTAAAACAATGTGGCAACTGAATAATTAGTATTGTTTTCACAGATAGCAAAATCAATTTTCTACCTTCACTGATTTACAGTGACCACTAATAAATAAGTAAGAATAAAATAAATAAAATATTTGAGTGTAGTAGGTTAGAATATGTGGACATATCTAGCTAATAATGTTGAAATGTGTGGGATCAGGCCCTATAAACCTGTATTTGTTCAATTCCTTTTCCTTCCCTCTTCTATCTCCACAGAAAATTACTTGTAAGTTTTATCTAATAATCTCTTCAAAGTTGGAAAAAAAAATCCAATATCTTTGATCTATTTTAAGACTATGAATCCACATCAAAAGATTACATTTTGTTGCAGAAGATTAATTTAGTCATTTTAAAATTCCCGTATACACAAGTGCTTTCAGCCACTCATCGTGTCTTGGGCTCCAGCTGCAGAGGACTAGGTACACTATTTGTAAATAGCTTATCTGGGAGGACAGGAGTGGCAGAAGCTGTTTGTTTTGCTGCTATTCTTGTAAGTCAGCCTAAGTCCTGACCCCTATTTGCATCCACACAGCACCACACCAAACTCTAGGACCCTGGTCCTGAACACTGGTCCCACATTCCTGGAAAGCCAGCATTCAAGTATTTCAGAGCTAGAGCCTTTTTTAAAATTAAGCTGTGCATTAGATTAATGTACACACAGGCTCTGAATCACCTGGAATAAACTGACATCCCTTCATTTCCAAGCTACTGCAGATGTAACAGCCAGGTATCTGGAACTTATTTAATTGTAATCTTACAGCTGCCAGAGAAAACTATATTTTTCTATCAGTTCAAAAGACATTTTATAGCATGTAGTCAATGTGCATTAAGTTCCACAATTTCTTACCTACAAATGCTTGAATTCAACTCCCAAAACACACTCTATTGCTACACAATGTGCCACAAGTCATTTCTGGAATCACTCTCCTGTCCTTTAGGATTAAATTCAACATTATGACATTCCCCACATCCTTCAAAATAAAAACTGTGTAAAAAATGGTAAATGCTGCAGTTTGGCCCAAGACCACTATTAAAATAATAAACCAAAGCAAAATTTATTGTGTACTGGAAACTACCTTTCAGATCACTCAGGATGAGTCTGTTGTGTTAGAAGAGGAGATAAATGTCTCTCTTACTGTTTCTCTCTCTTTTCACTCCAGCAGAGTAGCAGGTTATATTTAAACTCTAGAGGACACCATCACCTTGCCCCTCTTGTTGGTAAAGATTATAGGCACTACATTTGTTATTAAGGAAGACAGTATTTATTAGGCTCTTGTCCAAAGCCTGACATTCATGAAGCTCTGCACTCAAGTCCTGTATAACTCTTGAATTTGTACCATTATTGTAGAGCCAGAATTTGTATTTTAATTTAAATTCTAACAGGTGATATTCATACCAGGTGCCTAGTCTCCTGTGGAAACCCCATGCCGTACATCAGAGCAAACTGGCTGCTCCTCCATACAGTTTCACAGAATAACTGCTGGTGGGACCAAGGGAGCAACTAGAGCTGCTCCTTCTGCCACTGCTGCTTGTGCTCCAGGTCCACGGCGGGGAAGTGTCCCAGCTGCACAGCCCCTATGCACACATCCTGGGACAAACTGCCATGTGCCACTTTCAGAGATGCTCCCCCTGCAAATCCCACATGGGTCAGGGGGCCAGGGGTGCACAGAGGAATGGCACCTGCCTCAGTGAAACCAGATGATCCAAAAAATAACAATATTCCAACAATATGTTAAGTCTGATGGTTAAGTCTGAGGCTCTAAATCAAAAGGGAGCATGCCTGGGCATTCTAACCTTACAGTTGTCTATAGCATTAAATCACTGTAGAGGTTCCTGGCTCAGTTTTGGCCCATGCTGACTGGCAGCCTCCCAAAAACTTGCCAGGCAGAGTCTGGCAGCTGGAACAAGCCAAGGGCCATTCCTGATAAGCAGGTTCTCATTTCTCTGCCATTTCCTACTGTAGAGCACTGTGATGAGTTCATGAATCTTGTAATAGGTCCAATTTCCCTACTTCTTGGAGCCAGTGCTTGTATGTAGCATCACTAACTCAGTAAAATGTTATGCAAAACTTTTTGGTTAAGTTTTTTCAAATACAAAGTAGCAAAACAGAAGAAAAGTGTCCAGGTTCACACTTGTCAATGTTTACCTATTTGCCGGCCCCTAAAAAGTTTCCACTGGCTACAGAGATTCCTGTATAAGGCAAAGCCTACTGACATAAAACTAGTTTTCTTAGACATTTCCACATACCTTCCAAAATAACAGCCAATGCCACAGCAACCAGCCACAGGGCAAAGCCATCTGTCCAAGCACAGTGCTGCAGTTTAAGGCTGAGAAGAGCCACCCTTCAGTTCACCATGTTTTCACACTGTACTCAAGCTCCCTAAAACAAATCAGCTGCCTTAATTCTTTGTAATCGTCAAGTGGCCAGAGATGACTCATTTTGAACTAGCAAAAAAACAAGAGAGAAAGAAAATGCCAAAGTCACCAAGTTCAGCACTCAAAAAATTACTTTCAATTTGACAAGCATGAGCAGAAAGAGCTCTTCACCAGCCTCTGAACTGCGGTTCTGCTTAGCTCAGGAGCTGCAAAGCACAAGTCAGGCCAGTGAGATATGTAACGAAGAGCAAAACAGAGTACTGACAAGGCATTTGCCTTCACAAAAGAAGAGGAATCATTCTGACACAAATTAAAAAGCCTGATGAACTTTTTGTTCTTAACTGGAATAAAAATATAATTATAAAAAAGGGTGAGCCCCAGGAGGAATTTGGAAAATGCTTAGAGGACCTGTACACGTAAACACAAAACACTAAAGCAACTATGCTATTATTAAAGAAGTTCCCTGGGGATTTCACAAATACACGAATAGGGCTGCTCCCAGGGAATAAAGCTGATGCCATTCTCCAGAGAATCTCCAATGGGGCATAAATCAAAAGCCTGAAAGCAAAAGGAGATGATTCATCTCAGACGGGCACCCATCTTGCCAAGAGCAATATAAAGTAACCAGTTAAACTCCCAAAGAAGGTGATCAGAAAAAATGGATTTCTAACTAACCTATCACCAGCTAAAATTACTGTCTTGTGACAGTAAAGTTTTCTACACCTTATAATATTCAGTATATGCTCAAGCCCTTAATCAAATTACTATATTCATATATTTCTGAAAAACCATGACATTAACTCATGACAATTCTCAGAACATTTGCTGGTTTGACTTCAAGACCTTGGTAAGAAAAATCAGCTTTTCTAGAAAAGTCAGCCAGTTTGCACTGTTGTGGGGGGTTTGCATTATTGCTGGAGCGTAGTAAAAAAAGCAGCCACATTTTGGGCTGAAGCAACTGCAGCTTTAGAAAAGAAATGCAACACAGCATCATTCAGCTTAGTTGCATACAGCAGGTATGCACTTTCTGTATCACAAGAAGCCCAAAAGAACAAGATGTGGAAGAACTTCAGGAGTCAGGAGTTATCTGTTAATATCTTAAGCTAACAGCATGCTGGTAAAAAGCTGTAACTAAAATTGTATAATAAATACAGTTTACTTCCTCTTTGGGCATTTTCATCTTTGCTTCCTAATCTATCTTCCAATGGGACCATTACTAACATTTCGAATATAACAGCATCATTCAGAGAACCATCATGTCTTTTAAAGTGAGTAGCTTCAAAAAAAATATTTCTTCCCTAAGGGCCATTAGTAATGCACTGGTATTGCAGTAGCTCAGTACTTCATGATGATTGAAACTTCATGCTAATGAGGTGGAGACATTTTAAACTAGTGTATTTTTATTTTATTTCAAATTAGAAGAACCATCTCAGGAAGCCTCACTGCGGATTAAGGACGGCTGTCTGAACTAGCAAAACCAAGCTGAGGGACTTCCCTTCCTGCTGGAGTCGTAGCAGTGCATGAGAGACCATGGCCAGAGAATTTGCAGAGAGCTTCATTAAAGCTAATAAAAGTTTTGCATGAATGAAAACAGCTCCAGAGTAAATGAATGAATGGCATGACAACTAGCTATACAGGTGTACTTTTTCCCAAATAACATCAAATAACATAGAGCAGACCAGCAAAGCATGCACAGACAGGAATCTAGTGAGCTCTCCTTCTAGCTTCTACCAACTACAGTCCTGAGCTGGGAATTCATGCAGTTGTACACAGCCAAGCGGTCTTTTGCAAAACAGGGTGGAGAAAGGAGGCCTATTAATCCCCAGAGTATATGGCGTACCTGTTTCCAGTCAATTGCCTGTTATGGAGCTGGTAAGGTAGTTCATGGACCTGTGATTTCCCCAGCCTTGGTAGAGCAGCCTGCACTGCAGGGAGGACACTCAAAAGTGCCTGCAAGAGAACATGGGAGACTTGACTGAGGGCACTCAGGAGCATAAAGGCAGGAGGCTCCTTTCACCCTCTGTGCCATCTCCAGGCAATGCTGGACTGCACCTCAGCAGCATATCCCACACCTCTCAGCCATGGTTTGCATCATTCTAAGGATCAAAAATCCCAGACACTGCTCAAAAACTTTACATTGTATAGCCTAAATGTGACTTCACTGAAAAAGATTGTCCTAATGGCCAGCACCTGAGTACAAAATAACCAGGCTAGCCAGAAGCGAGCACCCAGGCAGGAGAGCCACACCTGAGCTGCTGTGGTCTGAGGTTACTGAAGGACCTCAGTGCCCTCAGGGGACATAGCCTCGCCTCCAAGCTGAAGTACAAAGGCATAGGCAGGTGTCCAACTTCCATATTATGTGAGGACTCCTCAAAAAGGTTACCCAAAAAGTCCCCAGCCCAGTGGAGAGAGCTGTCTAGAGCTAGTGTCAAACATGAGGTCTTGGCGTGGAGCTTGGGCCTCATCTAAGGGCTGTAAGATGAGTGGATGAGCTTTCAACCCTTGGGGTCCAGAGACTGAGAACTGCTAAGGCGGCTTCAAAGAGCTCCTCAGAGCTCGTTTCTTTCTCTACTGCTCATCTGACATACATTAGCCTAGTAGTTAAAGGACAACAAGCAGCAGACTTTGATTTATTACTTTTATTTTTTTCTGGGATGGGATTTTCAAACTCCAGCTTCCCAGAACAAATTTAGACAAAACAGTTAAGCCTTCCTACAACATTGCTCAGGCTGCTGTGACATGCCCCAGGTGTTGTTGTGATCTTTACCCCTTCAAACTGAAGGAAAAATTGTCTTTCTAGTCCTAGCTAGGAATTGCTATGTTGCCAGCTCTGTGGTTCAGACCATGACTCAAACCTGACAGTCAAGAGACAGAGAAATCACCTTCTAGTCTAGGGAGAGCCAGGAGGGGGAAAAAAAAGAAATAAAAGTTTCATCACTTGTCTTTGTAGCTTTCTGCTTCACCTCCCTTTCCCACACAGGTGTGATAACTGTTAACAAATCTTGCTAATTGCACAGAGGGAGAGTTTACTTTTATTCTCTTCAAAACAAAATAATACTAATTTTCAATTAACTACCTGACTAGTTTCTTAGTTTCTGACCTCCAGTGTGTAAACATCCTCTCCAGATATCCCCCTTTCTTCCTCCATACTCTTCCTTGCCTGCAAGTGCCAGGCCCTCTCAATGCCAATCCAACGGCGAGTCCTTCAGCTGAGGGTCACGCTTCTCTCCTATTCCTCCCTCCTGCCTCCAAAAGCACTTCACCAACCCTCACTGTATATGGGTACATGACTAATTTACGTTGAGGATACAATAGGGAAGAAGAATCATGCTGATCCCCCAAGTCCTTTGCTGTCCCAAACAGCAGCCATGCCTGCAGCCACAGGACCAAGGTCAATGTGATGCTGTTCATGTAAAAAGACCAACATTTCGTGAGTGTTCAAAAACCTCAACTTTAGTGCAACTTCCTGTAATTATTTCCATTTTGCAGAAGTTCCTGACATGGAACGTGACCAGATTTTTTTCTGTAAAATCCTGAAAAAGTTGACATAAATGAAAAATTAATGAGTTTTTATATCCTGGCTGCTGCTTCTCAGTACTTTACTGACAACTGGGGTTGGATTTATCAGATACATAAGGTGCATGTAGTTCACCACGTTTGCACTTCACTGTGAAGCTGCATGATTGCTCACACCAAATCACCTGTGCCCCTGGTACTACACTAAAACACATGTGCTTTACCTCCTCTACTGTTCTGCAAATTCACCCACAGTGATGGCTACAGAGTAACCAACAAGCAGGGGAACAACAAGGGTATCATCGGGGGATTAGTACAAACATAAAGACAAGTATTACCTGGAAAGTTGTCTGCTTTTGTCAGCTTGTATCATTTTTAGCTGAATTGGAAAGAAAATTGTGAAAAGGATTTTTGGCTTGGATTGAAAATGAGTATCTAAAAAATAGCTTCTAAATAAGAACAAATGTAGCTTAATAGAGTAGGTGAGTCAAGTTGCTGGAAGAAGAAGAGAACAGATTTCTTTTTATAACAGTAATGATAATTCCACTGGCATAAGTATCTTTCTATGCGTGATTAAAGGCAATACTGAAACAGACAAATGTGTGCATCATTAGAGACATAATAATCACCCATAAATTTGGAGTGTATTCAAAAAACTGAATTTCATCAGATCATCCATGCAAACAGCAAGTTCTTCAAACCAGTCTACCTTCATCCTGCTGTTTCAGAAGACCTACAGAAGACATGGGACAGCCATCAGCTCTTCTCCTTCTCAGGTCTTTTCTCTCTTTCTAAGGCAAGTCTCCAGGTCTGGCAGGCCACTGGGCTAACATTAGATACACTATGGTATAAGCAGGAGAGTGGTGGGGGCCATAATTGCCCACAAAGATCCCACAGGGAACAAGTCCCAGAACCTCATGGGAAGAGACCCTGTGCCCTGCCTGACCCCACCCTGGCTGTCTGTGCCTGGGGAATGGGGTGGGGGTCCTGCAAGCCCCACCAAAATCACAGAGCTCCCTGCGCTTGGGACCATCCCACCCAGCTGCAATTGCAGCTCCAGTCCAGCCCTAATGGACTTTCTCTCAGCTTTCTTCGATTTTTAACCAACTGCTTCTGTCAGCAAAGGTATGCTGTAATTGCCTTCTATTACTATTGCTTTCATTCCAACTTTTCCTCAGTTTAGCAAGCGAGAATTTAATCTTTTCCTCTGATAAGCTAATTCCTCTCTTGTGTTTAAAGGCATCCACAGTAAAAGGTTACACTGGCCAGCACAGTGAAATAACAAGGTCTATGAGCATGGTGTTGCTTTTGGTGACCGTACACTGAAGTAGATGAGGCACACAATGATCTAGAAGCAGAAACAAAACTGTCCCCCTGTGGGATGGGGAAAGCAAAAAGGAAGAGTAACAGTGAGAAAACTTGTGGATCAAGACAAAAATAGTTTAATAAGCAAAGGATGGAAGAAAAAACAAAACAGGTGATGCAAAGGCAATCACTCACCACCTCCCTTGTGTAGACTGATGTCCAGCCAGTTCCTGACCAGAAGATTACTAACCTACCTAACCTTGGTGCTCTCTGTTTTATTGCTGAGCATGACATTATACAGCATGTAATATCTCTTTGCTTAATTCAGGTCACCTGCCTGGTTGCATCCCCTTCCCAGCCTCCTGCACATCCACAATCTATTCAGTGAGGAGACAGAGTGAGAAGCAAAGGCCTTGATGCTGTGCAAACACTCTCCAGCAAAAGCTAAAACATTGCTGTGCTACCACCATTGTTCTGGTCACAAACCAAATCACAAACCCAAAACACAGGACCATACAGGCTGCTATGTTGAAAATTAACTCCACCCCAGCCAGTGCCAGTACAAAAGAGCTGATTTTCAGACAAGACATGCAGCTCTGGCTCTAAATAGCTACATTAACAATACATAATTCATAGCCAGAATCAGTTGTTATATTTATCAAAATTGACTCTGCATCTTCAAAGGCAGATTTAATGTAGTTGGGTGAACTGGCCACTGAAAATCTCATGAACCCACTACTAAATTTGATGTCAGAATTGTTTATGCAGCACAAGTTACGGGTGTGGGTTTGTTTGCTTTCTACAGAGAATGTAATGACACTTCCACTAAATTACACCTAGCAGCCTTGTCTTTAACTTAGATTTTCTGTGGGGGAGGAAGAGTTAAGGGAAATAAAATACTGCCGATAGAATTTCCTAACAATTTGGCAATCAATTGAAGAAATACAAATGACTTTAAATGCATTTGAGTGAAATATTTTGACTTGAATCCACACATTTCAATTTCTTGTTTGGAGTCTGAATTGGAAGGGGGAGAATCAAACTTAGTGAACTTCTAGATTCATCAGATCTTGGCTGTCAGCTGCACCTCAGAATCTGTTGATGCATGACAAGTCCACTTTCATTATATGTCATCAGCTTTAGAATCAGATTTGTCCTAAGAAGGATATAAAAATGACAAACCCACTCAGTTACAAAACTACTCAGTTACTCCTACTAGTGCAGGAAGCTGCAGTTATTCCTTTGTTGATGTAGTTACCTCCAAATTTTAACACTGAAATAAATAGGCTTCCGCATGTTATAATTGTGGGAAGGAAAACAACAGCTGGCCTTTGCATGCAGCCCCACTCCTTCGCTCCTGCCACACACATATGTCTCCTGCCGTTACTGCCACTCACACACCCACAAATGCAGGATGGGGGCTCCCATACGACACTGTCTACAGCACGTCCTGTCACTTAAAAGCATTTGATTTGCTTCCTCAGCCTAATACTTTTGGGTTTTTTTCCCCTACTAAACCCTGCATATAAAAGTAGCTGTAATCCTCCAGACAAGGAAAGAACACTGACTGAAGATTTTTTAATGCCATGTTATCCGCACAGCACTGACTCAAACAGTTAATGATGTACAGGAATGTTAAGTAAAACTTGAGTAATTTTCTTTTATCCAGCCTGCCACTCTTTAGATGTATAATTTTTAAAATAACTTCAATGTTTTCCCAGATCTGGATAGGGCAAGATAGTTACTCTCAAAACTTTTCTGTAAGATTGAAAATACACAAAAGAAAAACACAATTCTCTGTCAAATGCCTCTTTGAGTTGCATCAGTGAGTCAAACTCTGTCTGAACTACACTCCTTGCTTTGCTTTTCTTTGGTTTTCCTTTTCTTCCTGCTGCTTTGTTATCAGATGATGATTTCTACCCATCTATTGCAAATTTACACCTGTGCTCTTACTGAGAAAATGCATTAAGATGGTGTAAAAGTGACGTAATTCAGTTCTGAATCGGGTCTACAGTGGTTACAGGATACTTTACATAAACTAGGGAGACAAAACTGTAGTAGGGTGGAGGTTTTGCACAAGAACTATAAAGGTCATAACCAACTTCCCCTCTAAAGTGTAACTGAAAATTCTGGAACCATTTACCTTAAAAGCACATAAGTTCACAAATAAACTAGACTGGGAGGTTTTGTACTCTTTACCATGTGACACAAGAAATAAGGAAGCATTAGATGAAAAAGAGAGACAGCAGAACAAAAGCTGACCACAGGAACCAATTTTTCAAAACCAGACATCCTCAGATTGGAAAATGAAACTGTAGTGAACTTCTAAGACCAGGTTGGACATTTACACAATCTTCAGTAATATCTAAAGTTAGTTAAAATTGTAGAGGAATCACTGCATATCATGGCTACAAGGACAGCGCTATTTGTAGTGTAGGTGGCAATATCTTTTATTATCCTCTATGACAAACAAGGAGACTTCACCAGGTACAGAGCCAAAATACTTCAGACCTGAAGAAGAGCTTTTCTTCCCAGAAGACCGACTGATTATTGTATCAGTTAAATATATTATAGCTTTCTCAGGATTTAGAATAGTCAATGACAACAAAAATGAGGGACAGAGTATAAACATCATGCCTCAGACACCAATATTTTAAGCACCAATAATTTAATTAAGAAAATGCCTTCATTTTGAGCTGCAATATCCGAAAGGGCCAGACAAACCACACACACATCTTTACCAGGTGTGACATTTCCTTTCTTCTGGGATTTCAGTGCACCAGGACCAGACCTTCCAAGCTCTGCTCTGCTTGCTAGGAGAGGAGTTCTGGACTAAGAAATGCTGCCAGTGTGAGCCTGGGCATGAGCTGCCTTCAAATCTATCCTTGCTGGAAGAAAGAGATATCCAGGTGTAGCCAGTTCATGAAGAGCCAGCCTTGCATGGGATGCTAGGACCACAAACACGCAAGTGTTTATGTGACTATTCACTTTTTCCTGTATTTCATCCTTCTTTTAGGCATTATATTCTTGTGTATGGATATTCTAACTCATAAAGATGGGGACTGGTGACAGTATGTTGCTCATCCTGTAGAAAACGCAAGAAGGTGGCACATGAGAAGACCATATCCCCACTGTTCAAAGCCTCAATAGATACGATGTCAGTCCAAAGGGCTGGTGGATAAGATTGGTGCAGATCCCACCACCTCCAACAGAGTCAGAGACTTAACTGAATACCTGAGAGTAGCAGGAACTTCATAACCTGACACAAGCAACAAATGAGACCTCCAAGGACTTAGGAAAGTGCATCTCCTCTCAAAGGAGAGCAGACTCTCAAATGGAGACTGTCTGGCTTCAGCACTGGACAAAACTGAAGTCAATATACCACCCTGATGGACCACAAATGGTCCATCCTCACTTCAGTCACAGGTCAGTTACAGGTAAGCTAGGAGCCCAATGCCAGTCCGGCCTGGAATCATCACTGCTTGATAACTAGGAAGAATACACAGAGCCAAACAGGTATTTTCATATGACCTGAAAGCCACTGACTTGAACAGAACGAGATGCAGCTATGACTCTCCTGTGAATCTGGAGTTCCTTTACAAAGAAAAAGAAAAGAGGTTGTGGAGGACAGTTTCTTTCTATAATCCTTTCTAGCTGTTGTAGGTGAAAGAAAGAACTTAAATTGTGAACATTAACAGGCTGCGGATAACTAGTATGGAGGTGCAGTATCCAAAATAAAAACTTTTGAACTCTCAAGCAGAAGTCAGCTACTGTAACCAATACAGACAGGGAAATTGTGACAAAACCTGGACTGAAGAGGCACATCCTGAATCCTCCAGTAATAAAGAGATGTGTCACCAGTTAGGAGGCTGACCATGTGATGTGCTGCTGCATGTAGACTGTGTGGTGCTTGGGGTCCTGGAAAGCAGAGGGGATGTGGAAAAGCAGGGTACCCAAAAAGCAGTCATCTTGGAAAAAAGAAGGGAAGTTGAGATCTTGGCTAGATCCAGAAAGTAGGTTTCCTCCAGCTACTGACTATCAACTCCCTAAGGAAACACTTTTAGGACAATTTATTCTATCACACCAAATAGAAAATGAGGGGAGGGGAAGGGAGGAGAGGGAGAGGAACAAAAAAACCCAATTTTAGAATGGCAAAGTCATCTCTTAAATCATCTTCACCACTGAATGATCTGTCCTAGTAGATTAAAGTTATAAAGTTTGTACTGCTGCCATCACTGAATTCATCGCATTTGCTTTTATACACAAGGCACTGAAGCATACCATCTTTTAAAAAAGCAATTGAAAGTTGGCTGTGCCTTTTGGAGTCACAAAATAAAGCTCACAACCCAAAAATAATAAGTTAAGGGCGTCCTTTAACCTCCCTGAGGCTGCCTGAACGTACAAAGAGGCACAGATGTAGCACAAGCCATTCTCCGGGCAGTCTGAGCTGGGGGGCACATTGCACACAATCGTCCTCGTTTTACATCCATTGGCCAGTGCAGAAAAATCCTGCTCCAGAGTGTTTTAATAGCCCCTGTACACGACTGGATGCAGTAGTATGTGGGGGTTGGTGGTTTGCTTCAGCTCACAGTGAGAGTATATAAAGCAGACATTGAACCAGGTGATGCCCACAAGTGAGAAGGGATGATCCTGCTTAATCTGTGCTTGCAAAGTCAGTAGTTTTACACACTTGTATGCTGCATTTCAAAGCCTGTCCAGCTGGGACCCAGATTCATTTGTGACATGTACAGGCATACTCGAGTAAATACATCTGTAACGAAGAAGATATTAAAATGCTTACATTTCCATTTATGTGGAATTCAGGTACCTAAGTTTAGGGCAACAGTCTTGAAAAAAATCCCACTTCCACACCAAGCTGATTTTTAAGCAAATACTGTCTTCAAGTGCCTAAAGCTGGGCCATCACACACACCTCACCGGTCTTCATTTTTGCTGAGACACCTTCCCACCAACTACAGAGAGCTGGCACCTGGAGACTAGCTATTCCTGCATTGCTACCACTTGCCTGGTTTAACACGCACACTCAGAACCTGCCATTTAGCTTGACTCAGAAAGGTAGCCACTAAGGACAGTATTTGCAACGTGTATCATAGTCTAGTGACTGAAGACTGCTGGAAACAGAGAAGTTAAGCTCCTGCAGCCTCCAAGGAGAGTTGCTGAGCTGCAGTGTGAGCAGGGGACCTGTCTCCCCTTCTGAAACGAGGGGCACTACTGGGCCAAGACTGTGGTGTGCACAGATCAAGGGGGAGTGCTGGTATAAGATGCTGAGCTTTATATGGTGCAGGTCTTTCTGCTAACGTGGTGAATACATTAAAGCAGAGGTATCGTCACTTCTCATACAAACAGTACATAAGCAAAACATTTACATTTTGGTGTTTACTCTGCAGAATGTTACCATCAGCTGGGTATCCTGACAAAAGCCACTAAAAGGTTAAAAAAAAAAAAAAAAAAAAGTTAAAAAAAAAAAAAAAAAAAAGAGAAGCATTCTGCAAAGTTATAAACCAGCATGAGCCTTGCATAGTATAGAACATTTATTTATGTAGTTAGGCTTTCTGTCTCAAGCTCATTTCCAATTGTCTCATCACTGTACAAAAGTATCTGGACTCAACTGGCAAACCAATAGTAGAAGTTGGTACCTTTGTGTCTGAAAAAAAGTATTACGAATACCTGCATTTAGCAGAAAGCAGAACCCTCATATCTTTTGCACTTGCACATTGGCAAATTTGAGCTTAAGTCACTAGGAGTCAACTCCACAACAGCATGTTACAAGTCACCACAGGAGATCAGCTTTTCACAATGAATATATGTATTCAATATAAACCTGCAGATCTTTATTATGTTCAATACCTTATTTGCACAGATTAAAGAAATCATAGTACTGACATACTTAGGGCCATTCTACCAAAGATTTCAAATGGAGACTAGGTACCTTCAGAAATTTTCTGGAAGACAGACTTGCTTCTAGCAATTCAGCAGAACTAGGACAAACCTCTAAAGTGCCCTACCATCACACAGCAAAACCAGCACTATACAGCACAGTGGGAAGATGATCTCAAAGTCCTCTTTGCTCTCCACTCCTTGACCAAGTATTCCTTGCAGGATGATGTGGGGCGTTGCTGTGGAAGTTATTTTCCAAGCTTTAACACAATGGAACAAATACGACAGCTCTTCATCTGCTGCACAGTAGACTGACACTTTTACCCGTTTAATGATAAAATGGTAAACAGGTAATTGTTATACCTGTTTAATGATAAAATGAAGTGGCAATACTGAAGCTATCCAGAAGTGGTAAGAGGGGATTGCACAGAGCAGAAGTCTGTGGATCTTGGGAGGGGAATGGGTGGGTGAGTTGTCCATTCTCAGCCCTCTGTCAGCTTCCCCACAGAATTCTCACCCACCTCTGTACGGCCTCCCAGAGCCCCACAAGCCCTTAGAGATGCTCCCTGCCCAGACCCCATCCTGACCCCTTCCAGTCCCCTTTCACCCACTCACTCCAAAACCTACTGACCTCTGTTATCACCCCTGCCTCAGTCACCTGCGACCATACCCATTTCTCCTGGTCCCCTGCCTTATTCAACTGTCACCAAATTTCTGGCTTCCTGGACCCTCAGATGGTTTCCCTCATCCCTCCTTAAAACTATCTCCCTGCCTCCTACCCTATCCTCAGTCGTGGCTCTGCTACTGCGAGGACACCCAAAATCTTGCCTATTTTGTTCAGTGCTGCTGAGCTGGTCTTCAAATCTGCACTTTTCTATCCCATTTGACCTATGAAATCCTGACCCTTTGCAAACATTATCTTTAAGTGAATGGCATTATCTGAATTATCAAAGTAGTTGTTTAATACAGAAAACACTTCTACCTAGGATGCCATTTATAATTTGGACACGGTGTTACAATGTTTTGAGAGGTTATGCAATACATTTTATCTTCTGATGAAGCAGAAACTCTGCATCAAACTGGAAAGACAAAAGCATTTTTAATATCTGTCTCTTGCTATCTGTCTCAAAATGCTTATAAAGATCAATTAGCAAATCATTATAAAAATATTTTGAATATAAAACAGTTGAAAGAATGTTTTACACTCCCTTTCACGGCATAATTCAAGTTTAGATTTTTGAAGATTCTCAACTCTAAACAGCCAAAACACCTCTTGAACATCTGGGAAGACTTTGTATTTGTATTTGATTGTTGTGATGAAAGAATAATAGTAAAATTTTAAGATGTGACTTGCTTCCTTCTGGATGAATTTGCACATTTTGTATTCAGAGAGAGGTATCTTTAATTACCCTGGAAATATGATTAAATATATTTTTGTGTGTATATACATATAGAACATATGTATGCATGTAAGTATATAAAATCAAATGCATAAACTCTTCACAATGAAAACATCCAGTCTTTATACCTGTAGAAAGACAAAAATTAAATCTCTTGTAGAAAAACCTCTGTTTATCTCTATGCCTAATACCAATCCATTCTCATTTTGTATAATCAAGCAAAATCCCTAAGAGCTTTAAAAAAAGTCTATTTACGCTTGTCCTCTAAATTATGTTTCTGGTGAATAATCTTGTGTTGAGGAGGGAAATGTAGCTTGGAAAAAAACAAAAATAAAAGAAGATCTAAAAGATTCCCTTTAGGCTGGAGACTTAATTTAAGTGTAGCTTGAGGTAGTTCCAGATTTGGTGACAATGAGGTACCTAAGCAGCTAACTCCATGCCAGAACCTTCTGTTTTTCAAAGGAGACTAATTATATGAAGTTAATAGAGACAGCAAAAGGTCAAGGTCAAAGACTAGAAATGTAGATTTTTAATCTTACTAAAAACCTTTCAGAATGGAAAAATTAGGTCAAAAGGTAAAAGAGGACACACTGAACTTCCTTGTTAATGTTTTACTCACAGGACATTTTCAAAACTGCAGCAGCTGAGCTTCAGACTAGACTTGCCTAATGTCCTCCGAAGCAACCATGCTCAGGCTGCAGTCGAGGCTCATCTCTGCTCTGCAACCACCAGACGCCTCAGGGGCTCTGGAAAAACTGTACGAATTCAGGATTTCTTCTACTCAACATTAGGCCCCTAAACTACGACATACGTGCATTTCAGATGTTGAAACCCCAAGCAGCTATCGTAGCCACATCCGTTCAAGCACTAGCCAGGCAGCAGCTAAACTGGAGAGGTTACATCAACTAGACATCATTTGCAACCACTTCTTTCAGAGCATAACCTCGAAAAAGCGAAGTGTGGTTTCTCTTTTATGTAGTAAGCAGAAGTCTGAGCAGCTGCTAAGAAGTTCAGATTTCCTAAGTATTACATGCAGATTTTGAGCAGTCACCTTGGGAGCGAGAGGTCTACCGTGCAGCCAAGGTCCAGGGAGTCGGCACTTGTGGTCGAGGCTGAGGTGTTTGTGTAGCAGGAACAGTTCACTGCTGTGCAGTCCCCTGCTGATGCTAGACCAATTTCATGCAAACTGAACCTATCTGTACACATTGCTGCCATTTCCTTTCTTATTTTTCAGACCTTCCTCCTAATGTGAATCAACAGATTATTAGTAGCAGGTTCAGAGCATTCCATTTTCTCCTGGTAGCAACGAGAGTGGAGCACAAGATACAGACAATATTTATTGTTAACAGCGGGGAATAATTAATAGGAACAGATTTTTTCATAGACTGGAATTTTAAATTTTTATTTTATGATTACTGCATTGTATTTTGCAAGCCTCGCAAATGTGACTGTGATGGCTGTGATATGATTATGTCCATAAAAATGTTTATGCTGCTTAACAGCTACCTATCCCCTATAAATATTATTGGAAGTTATCTCCAGTCACAACTGAGAATGGATTTAGACATACAAGATAAAAATCATTTTGTATATTTTCTATTAGATTAAACTATCCTAGGAGAGCCAGCAGGCTCCCCAAAAGAAACAATCCATCATCTGCTTCAGATGATATTGTTTCTATTTCCACTCTTTGCACCCTTAATCCCATTATTGCTCACTGCAGTCTTACCACTGCTAAAATAAACAAAAGGCTGAAGAAAAAGGCACATCTTTGGTGCCCCATTAATAATGGAAATGTCCTCGTTTATAGGTATTTTTGTGCCAAAAGTATACCCTCATCTTTGAAAACATCATCTTAAACTTGAGAGGTGTAATTCTGTTCATAAAAGCATATAGTTACCAGGGCACTAAAAATGCAACCAGTTGTTGCTGATCTGACATATGATCAAAGTGGAGATGCTCTGTGTGGACTTTGTGAAGCTCCTGGGAAGTTTGAAAAGTCTTCCCAAGTTCGAAAACAGGTAAGTAAATCTAAATAAGACAATTATTTCTGCGTATCAGCTGGTGAAATATTTTGTTCAGCAGGCCAACTCGAACATGTCATCGTCTAGTAGCAGAGATTACCAGTAATAATATTCATAAGAAGCTAGAAGAAATAATTTCATTGCTCTGTGACTCAAGCCCACATCCATCACTGAGGTTTTCTACTGATTTAAATAGGCACTGAATAATTTTAAGATGGCCTCAGTAGCAAAGATGGCCTCAGAGGAAAGAAAAAATCTCTGTGTAATTATTAACACCAACATAGCTGTATACCCTGCCTTCTGTGTGACAGTGTTGAAAATGCCCTCCTTGTTAAGAGAGGCAATTTTGCACATACGAACAGCTAACAGACTTGTGACCTCTCAAACCTCCAGTCTGATGCACGTTCTGAACACTGCCTCGTCTCTTGAATGCTGAATTTATACATGATTGACTCCTAAATGGTGTAAGATTGTGCTTAGTGTTACTTCAACAAGCCACCTTCCTAATTTTGAAGCTTTTTTTGGTTACATGTTACAAAAATACAGTTCTCAGTAGGGAGTCTCCCTACAGACACACATCAGATGTGGCTGGCAAAAGTAAAAAACACAACTGAAAGCAAACGGGTGAAGTAACAAACTAAGCAAAAATTATCACAGTAATTTTTTCCCCTTTGGAAAGTGTTTTGTTTGTGTTCACCTCTGAGAAAGTCATCTACATTTGTTTAGCTTGGAAAAAAAAAAACAAAACAAACAACACGGTACAACCCATTACCCCTTGTTAAAGCCAGAGCTGTTAAAAGCTTCTTGTGGGTTTGAATAGTGTAAGAGTCTTCATGGCGTTTGCAGCATTTCACATAAAACACTCTTCTGCCCTCCATGTTCCAGCTTCTTAAAAACGAACTAAGATACCTTCACATGTTCTTTCACAAAACGAACTCCTCTGTCATTAGTTACCTCAGACAGAAAACATAGAGACTACTGATATACTGACCCTCCTTCGGTACAGTTATCCAGAACTAACAGAATAAGCCATAACAGACGATTTGGCTGGCTAAGTAATTTAACAGTGACATATATTGCAAGGTAAGATTTCTAAACAATAACACAAAATAGAAACTGAAAATAATGTGGGACCTTGAAGGTCAGCTGTCACTCAGGACTAGATTAAGTAATGATGACTCAAAGACAAACAGCACCGTACAAATCATTAAAGTACAAAGGACAAAAAAAGAAAAAAATAAAACCAAAACTGAGTTAGCAATAAGTGATCATGCTTAATTAGGGAGTAAAATGCATGACAGGAGCAAGGTGACTTTCACAGAAGAAAACATGTTGATGGGAGACACAAAACCATCGGCACAGATGAGTTCCAGAGTGACACCACAAGGATTTGAGGATTATAAAAACCTCCCTGCACTTCCAATGAACTCTGCTCTATGGGTAGGCAGATGCATTAGTCCTTAAGAGGGAAACCATTAAAAAGTAGGGCAGCAGTTTCATCTGGGAGAAACAATTTAAAACAATCCTTTCTGGGGATGTTTTTGTTAAAAAGGTCTGCCCCTTTTTATAGTTCAATGCAAGATACACATTTCTTTTAATTCTGAATACTCCAGCTTTGTCAGTGGTAATTAAGACACATTAGAAAACAACAAATTGTCCCTATGTTACGAGTCAAGAAAAAGGTTTTCTTTCAGATCTCTAAGGTTAAGCTGTTCTTCCAGGGGGGGGAAAAAAAAAAAAAAAAAAAAAAAAAAAAAAAAAAAAAAGTATTTTCTCTCTCTCTTTTGAAGCAGAAATGTTCCCTTTCTGATGTCCCTAGGCTCCAAAGGATGAAGCCCCCTGGTAAATACATATTCTAAGGAGAGGGATTACGTCACAGAGACACCATCAGAAATCATTTACCAGCTGAAGTCATAAACTAAAAATCAGTAATTGAAAGTGGCAATAACTTGACCAGTTTTCTGTATGGTCCTAGTTATGTTCCCAAATTCTGGGGGTGGGCTAAAAATTGCCATCCTTCAGATATAAGATAAGAGTGTTTCTAACATTCTGTGCAAAGCTGTTATATAAACCCCCTGACGGAGATGTCATCTTCCTGCATCCCTGTGTTAGCTTATTCCAGAAACCCAGGCACGTAAAGCCTCAACGGATGAGAAAAACACCTGTCAAGGGTATGCACTAGCATCTTCTTGTACACATCTGCCCCTCCAGCACACCTACAGGGATTCAAGGGAACTGCTACACCACCAGTACAGGGATTATTTTGAAGAGGAAAGGCTGCTTGGGTAGGTGGGGGAACACCCTCTTCAGTGTTACTACTGGAATGGTTCTGCTGCTCTGTGCGGCTGCTGGAGCAGGGTGTAACACATCTGCACAGCCTGTTGGTACGCAGGTGCTCTGGAAGAAATCATGTTTTCCCTTCCTCGTTTCTCTGGGCTGTTTCTGATTTAATATGGACAAAATTGGATAAAACACAGTCATCACCCTGGGAGCTGAAATGAACACCAGGTGCTTGCACCTCTTGCATCTGGATATCATAGGCTTTTTGCACAGATCCAGAAAGTTTAACATGCTGTACGAGTCTCAAAACTTGAGTAGTAACTAGAAAATGCAAAAATTTAAATTCTGGTTGGCATAATTCATCACTGCACCACCAGAAGCAGTTTCCTTCATTTTGATTTGGGAAAATAGTTTTATTCAGGTCAAGTTTATCTAACCAGCAGAGCTAGAACTATGGTTAACTCCTGGCAACATATGACTGCTTTAGAAGAGAAAAGACAACATACTCACCTTCGATGTCAAGTCATTAGTAGGTTGAACCTGGTTCTGGGCATGGGATTTCTCTTTTTCAAGCTTCCCTAAGCCACAGTCAAAATACCCTTGTCTGAGGAGAGCTGTAAAGGGATATTACACTGAGATTTCATATCAACAGCAAAGAAAACACTCAGGTAGATGTCAATCTTTGGTGACAAACAGTTGAAAAGATAATCCAAAATTACAATAAAACCAATTAATATCAGACTGCACACACAAAACGTTGCTTGCAGACAAAACCAGATGACAGCAGAGGCAACCACAAAGGGATCTCAATCACATGCCTCCTGTGCTTCTTCCACCCCATACCCCAAGGGGAGGTAAGACAACCCCCAAACCAGTATTAGGGGCCTGACTTCCAAAGAGGTTCAATCCTAAATGCATAACATTCACAAATCCCAGCATCTGGTTAAATTACTTTCCCTGAAGCATGCTGACTAGTGCAGCTCCTACTTTTCCCCATACATCACGCAGGGGCTTTCAGTTCCCAGTTTGGCAGGATGGGGAAGGCTCCAGGTGAGGCTGGTCAGGACCCTTAGGAGAGAGTACTACTGAATCCACACCTAAAATTAAATTTAAACCTGTTCAGCTCATGGCTCGGGCATTTTTAAAGGGTAAATGAATTCAAATCTTGTTCATTTTGTGAGCCAAAACTTGAAATAAGGATTAGTATTGCTTTTGCTACCTTTGATCATTTGTCTTGGCAACAAGATCACTTTTGATTTCTGTGCTAAAAGCTTACAAACATTTCTAAATACAATATTCCACTTGATGTAAATGTTTCAATAGAAACAGAGCTTAAAATACTCTTTTAGTTTTTAAAGACTGCTTCAAAATGTTTCGCAGAGTCAAAGCACTTAAAGTATATTTAAGTTCCAGTTAATAATAACTAAAAAAATACAGCAACAGCATTTTTTCTTCTCTTGGTTTGAATGAGTTCTCCAATGTCAACACTGTGAAATGCTGATTATTAGCACCATTTTCAAACACAGTTACTGTTTTTAGACACATTCAGCTCCTAACTCTACCACCAAACTCTTCTCGTTAAGAGTATCTTTAAAAAGTAAATTCAAGTATAGAATTAAGTGGAAACATTAATAGCTTGTAGATACATATACTTGATATTCTTAGCTGCAGAGAGGTATAGATCAGTTATAATACTAAGAAGAAAAACAGGCATAAATCTAGCTGTAAGTAGAGCCATATAAAAAGAGTTCATTTAAGTCAATCATTCCTATAAGCCTTGGTTTTATTCAAAAATTGTATTTTCTATACAGACTACTTTGCTTTTTAAATAATAGGGTTTAGCTGTTAGTCACTCTAACCATTCAAACAGGAATGTTAAAGTTTGCATACCTGTTGTAAACCTTTCAGGATGATAAATGACAGATAATAACCCCTTGATCAATATAACTTTTATTTATTCATCTGGGAACATGGCAAGGATATCATAGGCAACAATGCTGCCTAGGAGAACATGGATATCACATAAACTGTTTTGGCAGAAACACGCATTTAAATAATCATCCAAATCACCACCTCACTATTTCTATCTTTAAAAAAAAAAAAAAGGCAACAAAAAAAAACCCTAAACAAACAAACAAAAACCAGAGAAACATAAGATCTGAACAAATGAACAGCCCAGAATTTTTTTCTATTTAACGTCTGTCAGCCACATCTGTCCCTGATTTTAGAGGTTGTAATACTTAGCACTGACAATGGCACCTTTCATTTGCAAACATGTTATAAACATGGACTGACTGTAATTAAACCACAATACCTCACCACAGCTAATCAACCCGGCTGCCTGGCCCTCCCTCAGCCTGGGGAAGTGCTGAATTAGGTTTGTGCTGCCAGATCCCTGTACGACTGTGTCTGCAACCTGCAAAGTGCTACACATAGAAGTGAGTTTAGCATGAAGTGACCGACCAAACTATAGTGTAAAATCAAGCAGGTTTTTCCACTCAGTGCTAATATTTTGTTTCATAATCCAAGAAGAACTGACCAGGGCAGGATGCAATTTAATGTAAACCATTTGGAGTGAAAGGTGTTATTTTGCCTAGTGAAATCTCCCCCTCACAGTCCAGCTCACAGACAGAGTCAGTGGCAATCTCATGGTCAGGGGAGATCTGGGACATCCTATCAAAAGGGTCCTCGCGGTTTTCCTCACAGTCAACCACATTTGGGATCATGTTAACATAAGCAGTCACTATCTCCTTATGGAAAAGGGTGTCCTGGTTGTAAGAGATAAGCTCGTTGCTTATATTAACAGTCTCCACTGGAGTACTAGAGCAAAACTGACCACATCCCAGGAGGTTGGAGAAGACCTTTCTAAAGTCAGCATTGAAGGCATAGATGATGGGGTTGAGAGAAGAGTTGGCCCAACCAAACCAGACGAAGATATTAAAGGTGGTCTCACTGACGCAGGGAAGGCCAGCGTGAGGGTCACTGGGTGGGCTCTCGCAGAAGGGAACCATGCAGTTCAAGACAAAGAACGGCAACCAGCAGCAGACAAAGACGCCCATGATGACAGAGAGAGTCTTCAAAACCTTGGTCTCTTTCCTGATGGAGGACTTGAGGCTTGTGTGATGGTGGCAGTCAATGTGGCTGCTCCGGCAGCTCTGCGCATGCTCGGCTGCCCTCTCCAGGGAAGAGATACGACGAATCTGCACCTGGGCAATGCGGTAGATTCGAGTGTAGGTAACTATCATGATAGCCACTGGGATATAAAAACTGATCAAGGAGGAGGAAATAGCGTAAGTCCTGTTGAGGCTGGAGTCACAGCTCTCCGATGGTCCAGTGAGGGTATCGTTGCTGCCAGAGGTCCCATCAGAGGGTCTCATTGCTGCCAAGGCCACCCATGTGGTGCTCATATCTTCCGCCCAGGTGGTGACAGCACCTGCTGCTGCCCAGCCAGTGCCAAATCCATCTCCAATATCACCAGCAGCAACCACATCCCCACCTTTGTGCCAGTTGAGCTGGACAGGGATGAAGGAGATGAGCACAGACAAAGCCCACGCCACACCGATCATCACCAGAGCCAAGCGCTGGGTCATCTTCCTCTCGTAGCGGAAAGGGCTGGAAATAGCCCAGTACCTGTCCACGCTAATCACGCACAGGTTCAGGATGGAGGCCGTGGAGCACATGATATCGAAGGCCACCCAGACACTGCAGAAAGCCCCGAAGGGCCAGTACCCGGCCACCTCGGCCACCGCCTTCCATGGCATGACCAGCAGAGCCACCAGCAGGTCCGAGACGGCCAGGGACACGATGAAGATGTTGGTGACCTTGCTCCTCAGGTGCCGGTACCGGACGATGGCCGCGCACACCAGCACGTTCCCAAAGAGCGTCCAGAGGATGAGCAGAGCCAGCAGGCTGCCCGCCGCCACCTGCGCCGCCCCGGGGGCTCCC
>NW_020799098.1:13773485-13801431 GCF_003259725.1 Athene cunicularia | reverse complement strand
GGGGGCGGCTCCCACCACCCGGCGCTCCTTCCCCCCCTCCCGAAACCCAGACATCCTCGCAGGTGTTTTGCAGCGGGAGAGAAGAGCGCGGTCCCGCGGCGGGGAACGGGGAAATGCCCCCCCACACCCCGCAGCATCCCCGGGGAAAGCGGGGCTGTCACGGACGGGCACGGCCACACCGGGTGGGGCTGAAAGTTGCCGGGGGGGAGACGGGACGGGCTGGGTTGATGCCTTAGGGATGGGAACGTAACCTAAATCGGTAATTGTTCCAAAGGGTTCTGCTGGACGGCTAAGATACATTACAGGCAAGAAATCCGGTAAACGAAATCCGATTCTCTCTCTTTTCAGCTTTTTGTGAGATGAATCATTCCTCTCGGTGGGGTTCCGGCGCAGCTAGAGAGCGGTTATGACCCTGAGCAGTGCAGGTGGGGATGCCCTGTGCCTGTGCTTCAGAGAACATGCTTTAGTGATTTTTATTCAAAATATTATGGATTTAGTTTCTCCAAAACTTAATTCTTTTTTAAAACCGTTGACAGCGATCAAACCCATTCTTGACTCAACAGCCTGTTCTGGCACTGAAAGGGCTGAAAAAGCCACTGCTCAGGGGCCTTCCAGTTGCCAGGCAGACGGGGAAGGACAAGCCTCCTATACCTTGCTGGATCTGCAGTGACATGAAGGAAGATTAAGTGTTAGAGTTACTAAATACAGAGGAAAAAAAAAATAAATAAACTCAGCAACCTTTTAGGCAATTTTCTAAAATTGTCACAAGAAAAACTGGAGCTTCACTTTAGCTTTCACTTAAGAAATTGGCACTACTTTTCCACATTTAAGCAGAGTTATATTTAATATTGGAGGGAGAATTTAGCTTTTGTCACCACTGAATTCTAAACAGCATGACTAAAGCTGTGATGCTGAGGCAATGTGTTGCTCGCACAAACTCTGCTTTTCTAAGCACTGCCTCCCACAATTTCTATAAATGAAGGACCTAATTGCACAAGTACTTGTGCACGTGCCTGTTGAAGCTGCTGTTCCAGAAATGTGGATATTTTATGTAAAAAAGCAATGATCTGTTTTGCTTGTTTAGCTAATATTGGTAGCTTCACCAGTGTAAAGGTGTGAGCATATCCGTCAGCACAGTGTCTGTAATATGGTATCTACATGCAGTATTTACATGAATACAGGCAGTATGCATTAGATATTTAAATAAGCATATGTTAGGTACCTCTCTGCTTAATAACAATAATAACATAGCCTGCCCACAACTCAGCAGCACCATGCACACGCTGGTGCCTCGGTACAAACTGGTGCCGGCACTGGAAGCGAAGACACTGGGCTGTGGCTGGGAGCAGCGGAGGTGCAGGTGTACGTTACCTCCTGCTGTGTGTGGTGGAGTCAGGCAGAGAGGAGGTGTAGGCAGCTGGGAAAGATGCCTTAACCCGTTGAAACAAAAATTGTCAGAGCTCACTTGTCAGACATCTAAAGAATGAAATTTTACTATGCTTTCTACAGTACTGTCTGCAATAGGCGGACCCAAAGTAGAGAGGAGTTTCCAAAGTATCTCGTTTATCAGCCAAGTGTTGCATTTGACTGCCTGGCTCCTGCGTAACACAGAATTTAGAGGATATAATATCCTCTCCCACCAATTTCATCTTTAGCAAATGTTCTTGAATTTCAGCTGGCATGAACTGAAGTTGCTCACCAGAGATGCCTTACGGAAAAAAACCTACCATTGAGCTGAGGGAAGTTTCATCGGCCAAAGATGCACCTGTGTCTATAGGTGCACTGATGGTACAGTCTTCAATGGTAGCCTGACGTTTCATGCACACTCAAAACTTTCTTTCAAGTCAAAGCAATGCATTAGGAGATCAGTAATATTTTCAATGGTAGTATAAAACAATAATGGTTTTTGATGGGGTTGCAGATGAGACTAAACGCCCCATGCTAATAGATTCCAGCAAGTTGCAGAGAAGTGGAGCAGGAGCAGGCAACAGGGCAACTGCTTTGCCACAGCACTTGTACCAGAACATTCACAGCAGCACCAGGTCACAGCAGCAATCGTGTAGTGGGGAAGTTTATGGCATGTTGCAATATTCCATCCATTGCCATCAGCATTTTTTGAGCCTGAGACAAAAAAACTTTAACATTTATAGGTTATTAGCATCCATTTTTTTTTCACTTTCTGCAGGCAGTTTCCATATAAATATCATTTTAAGAATAGTCCATTAAAACCACAGCTGTCACTTGCTGAGAGATTTGGGGTGGGTTTTCTTCATCCTGAAATCATCTTTGTAATGGATTTTGTGCTTTTCCTTCAGAGCTTTGTCTCATTTTTCCTTTTTTTATTCACCTGTTAAAATTGCACTTCTCTCTCACAGCTGGCAGATTGGAAGTAATGGAATTTAACTGCTACTGCAATGGTTCTGAGGAAAAAAAAAAAAAAAAAAAAAAAAAAAAAAAAAAAAAAAAAAAAAAAAAAAAGCAGTTCCTGATTTTAGAAATGTATGTTTTACTAGCTCTTTCCCTTCATTGCCACATATTCTATTTCCATTTTAAAATACACAGACCTACTGTTCTGCTGAATGATGTTTATTTTAAAATAGACAACAATGAGAAATTTACACATTCTCTCATAGAGATACTGTGGCAGGTGCAGCCGCCCAGTGAAAGCAGAGCTGCTTGGCTGCTGAGGTGTGGCAGCTCGGGGCTGCCTTTGTGCTCAGGGCTCTGTGGTAACTGGGGCCTTTGGCCAAAGGGAGCCGCTACTGACCGCAGGTCAGGTTGGGCCTGGGGATCAGTGGAGTCCCCTGGGGACCCTTTGGGAGCTCGTCCCCTGGAGCAGCACCTGCGGTCGAGGACTCTCCCCACGGGTCAGGACGCTGCCCAAGGAAACTCCTCGAGGGGCCTTGGGTCAGGACGCTGCCCTGAGCAGGTCCGCGAGGGTGAGAGCCCTCACTGGTCAGGCGAGTGATAGAGCGTTTTGGGTTGTCGTTAAACCCCAGGGAGTGGGGCTTCTGCATTTTGGGTTGCCGTTAAACCCTAGAAAGCTGTTCTGTTCTCCTCTCACAGACATTTGAACCTGTAATTTACAGAGAGCTAGTTACCTGTGTTAATAATAATTTTTTATTATTTTTGGTGGGTGGTTGTTTAATTGAGAGCATCTGTAACAGATACTGAATATAAAGAGATAAAAAATAATTAACACCAAAAGGAAGTTAAAATATATAGACACGGAGGTACCACAGGTTTAGGGTATAAAAGCATCCCATCAAAAACCTCCCATTACAGTTAAGCTCTAAAACAGGCAAGAAGCACTAGCGGTAGAGGAGGCTGGAAGTGACTGTACATTAGGCCAATTTAGTGAAGCAGCTGGACACGTCCTTAACTGTAGAAGTAGTCAGAAGAAGTCCACTGCTCAAGTGGAACTATTTTCAGGAGCATAGTTGAACGTATGCTTAAGGTCCATCAGTTTTACTTACTGAAGCTGAAATGCTTTACTGCACAGGGATGGACAAAGGTGCAGGTGTATATGTGAAAATATTGAGGAAGGAAGGGAGAAAACTGGTATCATCAATTTACTCAACACAGAAAAATCCTTGCAGACTAGACCATGTTCTGCTGTTCATGTTTCAAATAAAAACAAATATGAGCCATTAGAAATTATAAGAAAATCATTGCAGGAATTATGTCTGGGAAACTTCCTTAGCTGAGCAGAGGGCACCAGGAGGGTTAGAAGCAGCTGGCAATGTCTTACGGGGGAAAAAGTTTTCTGAGAATAGATGACTTCTAATATTTCAGGTAGGATCGTAAAAACTGCAGTGGCTAGAAATAATCTGTGAGAAATCAGGGTAGAGGTAAGTTGCACATTTTTAACAGTGAGGATGATTAATGACTGGTGCAATTGATTTTGGTTTGTAATAAGGTTTGCCATCATTTGCAGTCTGAAAGCCACAGCTGAAAGCATTTCTTAGAGACCATGCCTCAGCTCATCCCCCAGGTCTGTCTTGATTCAGGTGGTGCCAAACAGCATTCTGTAGTCTGCAATGTGGCAAAAGTAATTTTAGACAGTTACAGTTATCCCCGCTGGCTTTAAAACCTATTTAAGTTTTTGCTGACTTGGGACTCTGATGGATAGTATTAATTAACCATATATAACAGAATCGACAGTTCTCCCAGGATCTCTGTTGCTTTTTTCTCTGTAATGAGTGCGATATGGTTCCTAGATCAGCTGTTGATCATTCTCTGGGTGAAATCATGAAGTAATTGATGCTACCAGAAGAGATTTCCACACCTTTTTTTTTTTTTTTTTTTCAATTCATACTGAGCCTGACTTCATTTAACCCAATGGTAAAAGATGAAAGATGAATGCTAGCCAAGACCAAAAGCAAAGGGAATAGGATTTTTGTAAGTATGATTTCCCGGTTGACTGTCTTAGTTCATTTTGTGGCTTTTATCTTATAAAGGATTATCTTGTATTTTTGGATATTCAGAATTATATACTAAAATTTAGTATCATTATTTTTAATATAGCAAGAGCTCACACATGAAAAACTACTAAAGATCAGTGACATGTGAAGCAAGGTAAAGGAAAAAAAAAGAAAAAAAACACCCTGATTTATATAATGGTACATTTTGGGTATGTTATTCATATTCTCTGGGTGTGCACGGCTACATCCCAGGTGAACATCAGTGCTGAGAAAATTATCAAGATGAAATAAGTGATTTTCATTTTCTGATACTGAGCATTTCAAGATTTTTATTTTGTCTTTTGTCAACTATAGTACCAAACTGCAAATAAAAATCAGGTAGGCTTAATTCCCAAAGAAGCAGCTGTAATTTTGTCTCTGGCTTAAATAGCATATCAGTTTGCCCTATGGAGTAATTTGAAAACAGATTTCTTTTCAGTGTTCTGATTTCTCTGTTTCCTTAATACACTGTATATTAACAGGACCTATGAATTTTATATTGGATGTGTAACTTACAGGCTTTTTTTAGTTAATAATTTTTATTGGAAACCTTGCGTTCAACATCGTTTATCATAGGATTTTACCTTGTCCATTAACTTAGTTGAGATTGTCTTCCACAAAACAAGTAAGAAAACCAAGTCCTTCATGGAATCAAACAAACAGTAATTTCTGTAATGAAAATCGACGCTATTGTGAAGACTTTCAAGTTTGATAGAAAAAGGGAGCTCAGAAGACAGAAGTCAGCAGCCTCTTAAGGAACACATGATGTTTCATAGGGTCAGACAGTAACTCATCGTTGGCTTCCCTCCTCCCAAAAGGCAGCTGCTGGATGGAAGGGGATGGGGTTGGGAAGTGGGACCCCCAGGCCTCGGCTGGTTCACTGGCACTGTGGGCCAGCTGTATCCTGGCAGGATAGCCTGTTGCAAATGCTAAACAGAAAACTACAATGCAATGTAATTTTACAAGTGTGCCAACAGTTAGAGCTGATAGGTTTGTTTATCTGTATTTTGAAGAGTTATGAAGGACCAGGGCTAGATTTTGTAGTTGAGGATTTATTTGAGGGAAGAATTCCATTTCCAAATTTTTAAACACTAGTGGTAAGAATGAGCAACTTCATCACTTTGGGATAAATAGAGTAAATTACTGCTTTCACTTAGTTCTGCCTGTTTTTTTGGCCTTAAGACTTAAAATAAAATGCTCCTTTGGGATCAACAGGTTTTATTCATCTCCACAGCAGAATATCAGCAATAGGGATTAGAAAGTTCTTTATTAAATATCTATTGCAATAATCTTTAGGACTTTTAGTGCTATTACAGAACACAGAGGAACAGCTGGTGAAGACATCAGTCTGCTAACACAAGAGTTGTACTGGAGTTGACCAGGAAAAACTATAGGGTATTCTTCTGTCCATCTGTGAGACAGCAATAGCTATTTATTCTAATTGTGAGTAGCCTTCTGCACGCTGAGCAGGGGCATTTCATCCTACGGTGTGTCTAGATTTGTCACCCTCTTGGTTTCTTCTTCTCCAGCACATGTAAGGAAGGTCAAATAAGAAATATACACTTTTTTCAGGTTCAGAGAGCATCAAGCACCCTCCGTAATGCCTTTATGAACCCCATTCTTCTGGCCAACACACTGCAAATCAAAGGAAGGAACATATGGATCAAGAAGCATATGCTTCAGTAAATCAAGGCAAATACCCCCAATTCATCAAAAAGTCATAGCCACAGTGGATTGGCACAGTGTGCAGCCTTGGAACAAAAATCACCTTTGAAAAGGGAGGAGATAGGACCTTGACAGCATCATATGGCACAGATCCAGAATCTGATCAGTCCTGGCAAATTGGTTGGTCTGGGGTTCATCTTGGGAACGGCACGGCTCTCCACCCCTCTGAGGGAGGGCGTCTGTTAAAAGTCACAGTGGCTGTGATGCTGGGAACCAACCGTTTGTCCCTGTTATCCTTGCATTGGTAAACCAATGACTCTACCCAGTGAAATTTTCTGTATATTATTTTGTCAGGGTTGGTCAATCAGAAGACTTTTCTATGTACTAACTTTCAAGACATGTTAAAAGACTATTTTTGCCTTGGGATTTCAGCAGAGGTAACTGTACACAGGCCAGTCTTCAGGAAACATAAAATGTGTATTGATCTGAGACAAAAAGAGTTGTCGTAGGGAGGAGCAGGTTCCTGAATGTTGGAGCAGAAAACAAAGCTAAGGGCAGAAGCAATCAGTTGAAATATTGTCTAGTTGCTTTCATCAAAGAAAATATTGCAGATCAAATTATCTGATATTTGTGAATTGTTTGTTGCACGTAGGCTGTACTGATTGCACTAATTACCTGCAATAATGATACTCAGCTCTGATCTGAATTTTAAATTTAGAATAATTTGCAACTACTTATTGTTGCTGCTGTAGCCTTTATAGTTAAAAATACCTACCTAATTCAATTCCTTTTAGTACTACTGACAGAGATTTGTGGCCTAAAGATGGAAGGGCTATTTTATTTTAGCTGTAGCCCTACTCAAACATGAAAGATAATAGTGAGAATTACAGTTGCACAAAAGTTTATCATTCATTTTTGCTTTGAAAGCATATGGGGTAGTTTCCTTCCTTGGATCATTTAATCTATTAACTATGCCCCACGAATTTATGTTGTTGCAGTGTCAGGTCCACACCCAGTGCTGTGTGGACTGGCTTGCCCCTGTCAGGTCTACTTGTGGCCACATCCCACAGGTTCAGTGTCAGTGCCACACCTACACCCAGAGCTGATGTCAAATGCAGGTACAGTCATCTCTTCCTGATATAATGAAATTCGAATTCTTGACTCTTACTGCATTGGAAAGGTTTTCCAAAATGGTGAACAAGGAAAATAAATGTCTGGAGAGAATAAAGACACTGATGCTTGGAAAAGGACTTCATGCTTTCAAAAGTATGTTTGGCTAGTGTTACATCTTATTAAAGTATTTCTTGCTATAAATGAAGCTATTTGGTTCAAGCAGGAAGTGGTGGAAGATCCCACCCGGGAATCACTGCAGGAGTGCTCCTCGTACCTGGGAGAGGAGCAATGGGAAGCAGGTTCATGTAACCGGCTGCCATTTAAGATGCTGTTACAAAGCTATTGCTTACTACCTCATAGCTGTTAGCTGCTGCCTTCCTACAAAGGTCATTGCCTGTTAGAGGCGATATTACTAATTTCAGAAGATGGTGGACTCAAGTCTGAACAAAACACCAAGTGTAGATTTAGCCCTAGATATGTTATGAATAGTTTCCATACCTTTTTATTCTGATCTTCAGCATTCTGATCTTCAGTTAAGCCTGGTAAATATTTGATTGCAGAATAAATTAGAATAAAGAAGTTATGGTATCCTTAATAATCCTGGCTGTGTAGACAGGAGCTGTTCCTCACTCTGCTTTAATCAAAATTCTGATGTGGTTCCCTGGAATTAATGGATATATGTGTGCTTTTCACAAGCTGGCTTTTAATTCCAGGTATGTTGCAGTGACATTCAAGCACAGATTTGGTGGAAAATAAACATGAAGCACCCACTGCTTGTGCAAGTTTTGATAGAAAATGTTCTGTAAAGATAATAAATTGTTTGTTGTAAGTAAAGGAGAGAGATAACAACTGGTTTTCCTAACATCCCCATTCTTTCACAAATTTCCACCTACTGCATCCATCTTTATTTGATAGCATGTTCTTAGGCCTGAACTGTGGTCCACGTGCTTCTGACAAGAAGAAACTAGAAAAAATAGAAACTATAGAAAATATTTTTATAAAGATTTTACCAAAGGACATATTTATAGGGATGAAACTCAGTTCTCTTTTAGGTGAAGAACATTAGCAAGAAACATGCCACAGAGAACTGCAAGTTTTGCTTTAAATTTCAGCCAAATGAATATTATGAGACGTAACACACCTCCTACTAAAAAAAACCCCAACAAACTTTAATGATTGACTATTGACATTAAAGTGAGATTTCTCACCATCATCAACTTCAAGATCAAATTATCAAATTCATCCTTTAAAGTTAATGGAGCCAAGCCTGATTTTTAAGGTTCCCAGTAACAATTGCAGCTGCTTCAATTCTGTTTAAATCCAGATCTTATTTTATTCATGCATGCACAGAATTGAGACCAGATCCTAGGGGACAAGAGTTCCCAGGGAATAAGTGATCCAATGAGCAATCTGTACATACCTCATCTCTAATCAGACAGAGTGAGGTAGGAAAATTAAAAAATTAGTGTACTAAAATCTTTAAGTTTGGGGATCTTTTTTATTTCATGGATTTTAGGTGAAATTTAGTGAATGCATTCTTGTTTTTCATAATACATTATATAAAGTAGGGTATCATAAGGTAGGATGTCATTGTATAAGTCGCTGGTGTCCATGGACTCTTTTTTCAGGATCTAGAAATGAATCATTTAAGGATATTTTGTACATCACTACGTGCAGATACTCATATCTCCATTCAGCCTGTGTTTTGCATACTGTCAGGTCACACAGAGAATAAATAACATTCAAGCAGCAGTAATTGGTTTTGCCAGGCTGCTTTCTAGCCTGCGTTACTAAAACTTCAACAGGGCCATCACCGGTCTACTCAGATACGAGTAAACAAGTGGTGTTTAACTGTTAAAATGAAAGCATCATTTGTAAAACTACAGTCTAGTGTCCAGAAACCTCACCTTTAAGAAACCTCTGAAGAATCACCCTTTTAAAAAAAAATATTTTTTTTTTGCAAATGTGATTTTTAAGCATTTCTTAATCTTATGAATTTTAATTTAATTTATTACTTAATATTGGCTACACAAAACATTGTCATCAAGTTTACAAGTAAATTACCCATGTCACATTAATATGATGTCTGAAATTCGCACTTCATTTTGAGCTTGAAATAACTCCAGCAAACAACAAGCCTACAACTTAACAGAACCACTGTAACTTTATTTTTAACCAAATCCTGCTTTGTTCAGAGCTTTTGCAGGAAAAGGCAGAATAACACAAGCAGGATATACTATGTGCCCCTACTTAGGAAAGAGCAGATTAGTTCTTGAAGGATTTATTACATACTGCTCAATGGAAGAGACAGCTTTTTATCATTACAAGGACCTTAAATTCCCTGGCCAGTGGAAAGAAGCATGTACTTAAAATTACTTGGATACTTTCCCTATGTGCTGTTCTCTGGAGCCATCTACTTCTCTGCACTGACATAGTCCACTCAAAGTCTATGGCACACAAGTGAACCAAACAAAACTGGAATATTTCCAAAATTATCATAATGGTCATTGGGAAAAAAAAAAATTAAGTGGTTACAGGAGGAAATTCAACATACTGAGAAGTACTAGTAAAAGGAATTCAGTTCTTTCAGGAAGACTCAACCATGACTCCTCCACCTTCTTCCATCTTAGTGTCACTGACACTAAAATACACTTGGGAAAAATCTATGGTCATGCAAGTTTGACTCTTCAGGCAAATGCTTGAGGATTGTAGTAATCTTTTTGCACCTTAGCAGCCTTTATTCCTGTACATATATGAGTTTAAATGCTACCCCAGCATATATTATTGAATAAATAAAATTATCTAGGGAGGAAAGGAGGGAGTGGAAGACTCTAACAGAAGGATACGATGAACATCAGAGAATAACTTTCTGACTAAGATTATACGGCAAAAATTCAAAATCCTTCATATAGCTAGTGCATTTTGAAGTTGACTAAATAAATTCCCCTTAAAAAAATCTCTTTTTAAATAATATTAAGTTGATCTCAAAGGCATTCCCTAGACATTGTGAACTGTCCCCTAGATACACCTCAGGAACGTAACAATGAGCAGTTGTTACACCTCTCTCCTGGGTAAACCGGATCTCTTGCCACATGCTTGAGCAGGTAGGTAGGCAGAAATAGTGCAAGTTCATGATATTTCTTACATTTTAAAACCTGTGATAAATTAATTTTGTCAATATATGCTAAACAAAAAAAAAAGAAGTCTGAAAGCAGTTGTTTGAGAAAGCCCAGGTTTAGCATTGATCAGGGAGCTAGCAGTCACACTGTATTAAGCAATCTGATTATTGTTCCTGGTCCGAAAATCTATGTTTCTTAAAAATCTGTGTTTCTAAAATGTTCAGAACTTCATGAGTCACTATTGCTTCAATAGTAGCTAAACTAAGACCTGCTTCCATAAAATATTCTGCATTTGGATGAAACAGTATTTTTTTGAGAGAAGTCCTGTTGTGAAAACCTCTTAAGCTTCTCAGGCCAAAATCAAATCTCTGGTCCTGAAACAGAACCATTTAAGTCAGCAGGGTTTCATCAGTGCAGCTTGGAATAGAATCTGCCCATTAGCATGTTTAAAGCATTTGCTTACTGCCTGAGTGCTGCCTTGATTCACTTTTCTGAATAAACTTCAATTCCAGCACTCAAAATCAATTTTATATTGTGGGCAAATGAAATATTTTCAATAGTAATGTTAAGAAACAGCAAAGGGCTAAGTAATTGCATATGAAATAAAACTAAATAAGGATGTTACTTATTTTTGAAACTTCCAAAAGTGTGCTACATATTTGTAATAGAGCATATGGCCCCTTCTTGGCCCTAGGGGTTAGCTAGTTCTGCTTTGATTGAACACAATTACAGGGAATCAGCTAAAGAGCACCAGTTCTAGCTGAAGAATGACATGGGACCCATCCCACAGAAGCAGAGGAAGAAGAAATGGGCTTTCTCTAGCCATCTTTATGAGCACTTAATAGATGAAGTGGCATTTCATGGGTTTACCTAGTAAAATAACTTTTTTCTGATACCAGAATTAGCTAGAGAGTTAGTCCAAGAATTGATTTGGAAGGAAGATTAAAGCTTTATTTGATTATCTGGATGGCCCTATTCACTCTACTTAAAATGGATCCACTTCACAACCAAGTGAAGTGGTTAGAGCTGGCATTTGCATGGAAGTAGGTGAGATCAAGCTACTGTGTTCAAGAGGGAAGTCAGAAAATGTTATTGTCTAGAATGAATGTAAGAACTAATAGAGATGTGATAAAAGAGCATGACAAGCAGCCCTACAGAAAGGCAGACATTGCAGCAATGTGATCAGATGGTGACTCTTTTAAAAACCACTTAAAACCAAAGAATAGAAACTGCTTTGCAGGAACACAGGAGTTCTCCTCCCCAGCCTAGCTGATGATTCATCTAATTCAGGCTGCACCTGAGACTTCAGATGAAAGCTGCTTTACTTGATCTGGGGTTTGCAACAGGTAAAGAAGGAAGCAAAAAATTCCTCGCAGGTTATGGCTGTGTGTACCACAAAATAGAACTGAAGATTAATTATGAGGTGAAGCAAGTCCCAGAAGTAAACAGTCTATCATGGTCTGTGTTTGCCATCTAGTGGTATAAAGCTAAAATTTTTGTTCTGATGCGTGAGAGCAGACAGCTGAAATCTTCTGTTTCAGAAGCAGACCACTCCCACACAGAAATATGAATGCTTTCAGACAGATGGTGGTGACAACTGTATAACTGTCCTTTTAGGAACCAGAGGCATGAATTTTGCAGCCCTTGACCCACCAGATTTAGGACTAGATCATTAATGAGTTAGTGTTATGATCAGTCGCTCCCTTTCAGTATTCTGGTCATTGCTCCAGTCTTTTGATCTTACAGGTGCATATTCTAAGAATATTCAGACACCCAACTATTCACCTCTTTCTGTAAGAATGCAGGCAACTAAATATCCTAGGGATCTGAGATTATGTTCTCAAGCTTGTAAGTTACACTTACAAAACCCTGGGCCAAGAGCCCTCTAGATTTCTAGAGGCATCAACTATGTTTTACAGCATCCCTGTATGAAGATATATCATTATCTTCCAACCAGGAGACTGAACTACAAAGAAATTAGCAGCTCATAAAAAAATTGTACATGGAATATATACCATTTTGGCAACAGAATATATATACCTAAATACAAGCTGTAAGACTGGTTTTCTTCTTAAAATATTTCAAGGATGTGTGAATAAAGAGTTAAGTAAAAGGATTAACATTATTTCTCAGTTATGTCATATAGTAAATACAAGACAAGGGGGATGCATTAATAGAAATATATTTTATCAGAAGAAATTATATACAGCATGATATTAACCATACATGTTATTTACCTGGATCTCTTGCTATATAGTTAATAAAATAATAATTATGTATTCATTTTTTATCAGTATTCAGGAAGTTTAAAATAATTCCCACATCCCAACTAAATAGTGAATGTTTTCAGGTTTTACTATAAAAACTATAGAGTTTTCATAGCATCTCTGTGATTCAGGAGCATCACTCAGTTTAGGTGTTCCTAGGATTTCCTCTCCTATATCACAGAGATTTTTTTTAAAAAGTCCTTTCACAAGGCAAAATGAATGAAAACAAAGCAATACAAATTATACAGAGGACAAATCCCAGGTGACTAAAACAAAGATTAATGAGATTGACTTAACTTTACTATGTAGTGTTAATCATATTAACACTAATATGATTCTGAAAAGCATACCTATAAAATAACAGTATATATAACAAAATATGTGGAAGAAAAATTTTTTTAAAAATCCATTCTATTAGCTATGGTCCCTTCTTTTAAAAGCAAATTATTGAATCTTCTATTTATTGAGCAGCTGTTGCTATGTTCACTCATCCATTCATCCACTCATTCAACTGTTATGTATTATTCAATCAATTGTTCACAGAGGGACCATATATGATCTATGTTTTACAATTGACCTCAAAGAGTGAGGCAGCTGAATGCATCCGATAGAAAATAGAAAAAGGCATTGCAAGGTTCACAACAATTATCCAGGGTTCAAAGCCAAAAACTATTTCTTCTAGTCCATTGTCATATTCTGGGCGGCACCCAAATGCTGGTGGTATCCACAGCTGCAAGGAAAGAACGCAAGGCCAATATTAATCACCAGCGATATGAGTCACTAGCCCTTAATGAATGTGACCCCACCGAACTGCAAACTGGTTTCAGAAATCCATAAGAAAGCCCTCCCTGTAGCTATTGGGGCACACTGGTGGAAAAGGGTTTCAGCTCCCACCCCTGCTACAGTTTCTGTACTGTGACTAAAATGAGCCTAGGCTCCAATGTTAAAATAAACTTTGTTCCCCAAAGGCATATTCACTTATTCTTCCAGAAGAAGTAAAATTTACTTGCTACAAACTACAGAACCATGTAATTTCAATGTACTTATCCGGTTTGAAAGGTTAGGAAGCTTTTGGGTATAAACTTGTGAATTATGTTCAAAATGTCTTACCGAAAGGTTGCAGAGGAATAAAAATGCAGCGATGTTCTTCAGAATTCTCCTCTTGTTATTAGTAACTGAGTTTCTACTGTAAAATGAGAAATCTGAGGCTGAATGCATGACCGAACTGTTTTCCTGACTTGTTTCTTCTTTGGCACCACCACCACCACCATCATTTTCTCTCCCACAGATACTGCCCTCGAACAGGCAGGGTACCTCCCCGTTGTCACGAGCGGCTCTGCCGTTGTAAATTTCTTTGTATGAGGGGGTAAGTGATAAAGTGCTCCCCCGAGATATAGTGACTATTCGAAGAGTTTTAATATCATCGTTCACCTTTTCCTGCTCACGGTGTATGGATTCAATAATAAAGAGGTTCTGAATGTATTTCTCAATAATAACCAGGACAGAGTAGGGCAAGTTATACCATGTGTATTTTGGGTGAGCCTGGGCACAGATAATGGCGAGGATAGAGCCCCAGGAGAGGAGCCAGGACCCTGCAGCTGTGCCCACCAGCAGTTCTGCATCAAGTTTTCGAGCAGGATTTTTTGAATTATCCAACGATCTATCTTCCAGTCTGTAGATGAGAAGGGCAACAATTCCAGCTGTACACATGAGAGCCAACACAAAGATAGCATGCAAATAAAACATAGTAAGCGCTAACTCGCTTTTGATTTTCGAACGTCCAATCTGAATTAAATACACAACAACTATGGCTATTGTGCTAGTTAAAACAATTAGTCCAAAAATCATTCCAACAGTTATGCCATGGAATTTGAATGGAGTTTTGTGTTGCTGGTGGTGCTCAACTTTGCGGCCAATGTTCTTCCACAGGACATAGAGCATCGTTGATGCTAGGATGTGGTACTCTATATTAAAGGGATATAGGTAATATATTCCTTGAGAAAATATCGAGCAGAGAGTTGTTGTTGTACAATTGCATTGAGGTGCATGATCATCTAAAACTAAAAGAGAGGGAGAGATTACTTATGTGTGTTATAAAGATTTCTCATTTAAAGTGAAAAAAAATAAACCAAATAACAAAACATAAAAGTAAGATTTCAAACAGCACATCATGCCACCCAGTTAGCCACCTAAGAAAATGTCTGACCATTAAAGTCACCAACCTAACAAAGATTTTGCACATGTACTGAAGCATGATCTCTGACTTCACCACTCAGCTGCTGAGCAATAGTCGTATCACGAACAAAAGCTGCACTGAAGTGCACCAAGCCTCAGCAGGGGCTTGGTAAAAATACTTTTTTATAACACAAAAATCCAGATCCCAAGGATTCTGAGTACTCAGCCCTTCTTAGGAAGCTGTTGTAGAAGCCTAGGTATTTGTGGATCAGATCAAGAACAAGATTAACAAGGAAAGGCATCAGTTCTACTCCCATTTTTATCAGTTATTTATACTAGTGTAGTTTCTAATACCAACACCACTTTATTAAAAAGTTGTCTAGGTAAGAGTTGAAGTAAACCACAGATACTTTCAATGTCACAGTATACTTTTAAGGTTAAAAAAAAAAATTAAAAATCAACCTTCTCCTTTTGAGAGGAACCTTTGAAAACATTATCTCTCTGCCCTGGAGTTACTTGCGCTGTAGACCCATTCGTCATCTCAATGAACAATTGCTCATATTTGTAAAATAAATATACTTAATCTGCATTTATAACCTAAGCAAATAATGTCAGAAAACAGAAATTTCCATAGTGACAAAAAAATTATATTTATTTTCACAATGTATTTATTTATAAATATATAAATATACATGTGAAGAGCACAATTTTATGTGCTGATCTTAGATTTCTGCCTGGAAGTTTCTCTTTTGTTTTCTCTAATTTTAGAAGAACAGAGGAGAGTAGAAAGCTGGGTAGTGTTTTGTCTCAAGCACAGGCTGTTAAGAGATGAAAAAAACCTGCTTTTGCAGTGGATTGTAAATGTCAAACTTGTCTTGTGGATCACTACTTCACTGCCCCCTTGTTTCAGACGCTATTTCTGACTGTTCATAATTACATAGTAACTCTGGCAGCAGAATAATAAGAAATAATGTAAGGAAACTGCTTCTATCTAACAAGCAGAAATATCAAGAAGAGTCACTAACTTGTGATTTGCCTGCTCTCTACTAATGCTCCATGATTACAAAATCCCTGAACTATCAATTCAGCTATCTGATTATTAATGGAAACTAGATAGTTTCCATAGATAGAGGGTAAAAATTGCAAACAGTTGCAAAATTGTGGGCATAATTTTAGACACAATTATACTGAAAATACTGGTTTAAAGATTTTTTTAAAAGTTTTCACTTATATCTGAACTTTGGCAGCAATTATTAAAAATACCTAAAATGTTTCCATTTTTACAGACTATAAATAGGCAAAAAAGAAATTAGTTCAGGATTTGTCTTTGTAGAGGCAAAATCAGGAGTTTTTAGGATACAGGCACTACAGAATTTACTGGGTGGGAAAACATACATTTTCCTTTTCTAAAGCTGTCTGTCTTTTCCTTTGTGAATGCAATCAAAACTTATCAGCTGTATGAATAACTTTTAATGGGAAGAAAATTACTTATAGCTGCTGAGAACTTTTATCTCCTCTTTAAAGCTAAGCACCCCTAATTTCTCCATGCTTCAGTGGCACCTGAAAGCAGAAGGCATCCCCAGCAGTTACACTCATTTGTTGCCTACAACTTACATCTTACCAATGGAGAAAATGGTTTGGTACCAAAAAAGAACCAGCAAGAGCAAAATCCTTGCCTTGAAAAGCAGCACTAATGGATAACCCCTGTCCCTCTGAGCCATCCCACTGAATCCTGTAGGACCACACGCCACATGTAACAACTCTTCCAGGAAAGATTTGCATGCTTGGTTTTCTACTTAGTAATAACTTAGTAAATTGTAAACTCCAGCTTTAAAACTGCTATGTTCAATTTACTTTTATGATTTACTAATCAAGGGGTTCCTCAGCGATGCTAGTCCTCAAAGGAAATGTTTTTCAAAATCTGTTTGTTTGGCACTTAGAAGAACATGACAGCCTGGATTACGTATATGATAATGAACATATAATATTTTAATTATGATCTGAATTGACTCTGTATCAGCTCATTTGCCTGGGAATGACCATGCTGACACAGTCATGAATGACCCAGCGCCATCCTACAGTGACGCAGTATTTTGAACGAGAGCATGTTAGAGCAGGAATTCCAAAACGTACCAACCCTTTCACTTACCTATTGTTATGTTACCAAACCCAAGCGTGATTAGTCTTTCCTTATGTTCATTCAGTTGATGCTTTGACTCTGTTAGCACTCCATTTGTCCACAGGAGTAAATTTGTGAACACAGAATGGATAACCCCAAACCTACAAAATAAGGTAATTATCGAAGGAATCTGCACAGACTATACCTCCATATATGTTAAATAAAATGAATTAACTTTCTATAGACATGCTACAAGGCACTATTTACCTGTCAGTGGAGGGGAAATAAAATCATAACCCATCTTTCTAAAGATGTTCCTCAGTGGAACACAACGAATGCTAGACTGCCAAAATTTTATAGGAACACAATGGCTTAATGCATTAAATGCTGTTATTATTTGTTACATTCTCTTATGTGATGGTTGTTATTCTCTGGGCTGGACAAGCTTCACATTAATGACAATGACTGGACAGCCTGAACAGAGTTAATTGTTTTGCAAGATGAATTCCACAGTTTCTGCATTGCTCCTCTATACTCACTGTGGCGGTCTTTCTTCACAGATACTACTGCCTTCTCCAACTTCTAGTCCATGCATTTTTGTCTCCTGGAGAGAGTGGAAGCCAACAGAGGGCTTTATCCCATTCAGACTACTGGTACAGTGAGGGTAGGTCTCCATGTGGTTTTGAGATTCCTGGTTTCTGACAAGCCAGGCATTTTTCCCCTGCACTTGAGGCTGGTAATGTTAATTCACCAAGAAAGAGTTCTTTATTACTGCACTGTTGTCAATGATAGACTTGCAGTTAGGGATTTTTAAAATTCTGCTTATAGACAGAGCTGATTTCACCAGCTGACATTGCAAAGCCTTCTGTGATCCCTCTCCTCATTGGCATGAAGCTTACCCAAGAAAGCAAAAACAAAAAGAGAACCTTCTCCATAAATTATGTTTCAGAGTAAATTTATTTAACTTCCTATAGAAACTGGTCGGCTCATTGATAATTTGAGATGACTATTTTAAAAGTTACCATGTTTGTTTATTTATGTTCTAGGTACAGATAAATTAATCTATGTTAATCCACTTTCTCAGAAAACCAAAAATACATCAAAGCTGACTCTGCTGCCTCAAAGACCAGTTGTCACTTCAGTAAGAAATATATTCAGCTGTTCACAGGCCACATCAGTTACACTGTGAGAACAAAGTTCTGGTGCCAGAAATGTGCACAACCCTTACTGACATGGGATACCACCAGGGACGTTACGTTTCCTGGTGACTTTGTATATCTGCATCTAGTTTCAAAAGGTGCTTTCCATAAAATTTAATATAAAATATCTCAGCTATATTGCACTGACTGCAAGTTACTGATACAGATTCCCTTTCAGTAGCTAAATAAAATATAGTGCAAAGTCCTAAGACACATACATGGTGCTTCCTTCCTTCAAAAAAAGCGAGACACTGTGATATCATACCTTGCCCTTTTCCTTCTCTCTGGAGAAAAATATACTTACACTGTGACTGTTGTATATTACAAAATATAAGCACAGTTAAAGCAAGATAAAAATAATTCAGACTATTATCTTCTCACACGGGTAAATGGGGTTACCTTTTATTTATATTAACACAAGAAGAGAATCAAACTCAGTGTTTTCAATGTCCCTCATACAGTAAAACAGTAGGTGTTAAAGCACTGTGCAGACCTACACCTGTTAGCATTCCAGATGAGGATCAGATCCACTTTACCTTTCAAGTGTTTTGAAAGACTGGATAATATCCTTTGCATGACACCAAAGAAAGTACACCTAAAGGAAAGAAATACATAGAAATGTCATTACACTGACGAACATGTGTGACACTCAAAAAGGACAGTGCATCTACAGATGGAAACACTGATGATTATATCCTCTGATGATTTAAACTGAGGTAGCTCCATCTCTACATGTGTGAAATAACTCAGAATTTCCTCTGATGTTCATCCAGAACCTGTCTGGCATGGTGAACCTAAGATTTCTTATATACAGTCAGTGACTCAAGAGTAGAAAGTCTCAGTCTGACTCACCAAAGCATATCTTGTGTCTGTATCTGGAGAGGCTTTTATTTCAATGACAAAGGAAATAAAGCTACCAGCTGTGGACAGCAGTATGATTGCTGCAGAGCATGGTGATGCTAAATTTGAATAATTTATTAAATATATGAAAGTCTACAGAGGGAGGGAGAAAGATAAGTGAAAGAATGCCAGATAGGATTAATAAAACAGACACCCAGGAAGCAAGAGAGAAGCTTGTACTTTCAGTCTGAGAGACAACTGCATTAGAAACACATGCAGTTGTGCTCAGGTAATAGTGCAGAAAGCTCAAGCTGGAGAACAAAAGAGAGAGAGATAACAGTATTGAGTTAGCAAATCAAGAGGAAAGAAGTATTACGAGTGGGAATCTCTGCCTGTGGGAGGATAATGGAAACCTCAGGATACAGATGTTGCTGATACAAAACCGGTTCCAAGTGCTGATAAGCGCAAGGACAATACCAATATTCATCAGGGATGTTAGGGTGAAACTGGGCATCCTATTTAGTCAGAATAGCTCCTAGGATACCGAACCTGACAGTAGATGAACTATCAGGAGAGAAATGGTCCAAAACATTTCTCTTAGAAACATGCCTGGTTTGATGTTCCAGAAATGGTTTGAAAAAGTGCAAAGAACTGTGGGTTCTTCTTCAGCAAGTAGAACAACTGGAAGTCCATTTTACCACTGTGCCCATTAATATAGGCACCTGACATTACAGCTGGCGTTGTCTGAGACATTCAGTATCTGATTTTCAAAAAAGCTAGGAAAATGCAGTTATTTGTGCGTCACCTACACCATACAGCAATAATATGTTCACTCATTCCTCTAATTAAATGTTTATCAGAAGGAGGTGTGACCACTGTAAAACCCCAGGTGTAGAGACTACAAGATCTCATGGAGGTTTCAAGTGGAATCAAACAAATTGAAATTAGCATCTTAGCCTCATCTAATGCCATGTTCAATTTCCCATTCTGGGATAGTAAAATCTAACAACAGATGTGAAAGCATTCTTCAAAATTTAAAAGAACATAAGTTTTGAAGATACGTTCAGACATTAGAGTCAAGAAAGTGGGGGGAAATAGGAACAGAAAAGTCAGTAAGGTGAAGAAATACCATAAAATCCAATTTTTGCTCATTGCCTCAAAGGGAATTCTGCCTGAAAAAAAGCATAATGCACAGCCTGTCTTGGAAGGGCAGCTACGTGTTAGTTCATTGATTGAACAGCTGCAGTATGTATATATTTATTAATTTAATGGCACATATCAGGATGTCTCATTTGAGTAAAATACAACAGAATCTGACACATATTCTGTGGGAAAATCCTTTGTTTTTTAGATGACGTAATGAGAGATGTTCTCTGCCGTAATTTCATCCTGTGTTGCAAAGATATGAGAAGATTTGTCTTAGGTAAGGGGTATCTGGTAAATTATTTTTTACTTTTCCCTTGATTGCTCAGGCTAACATTCAAGATTTCATTATTTTAACCTAAATAGATGATAAATTCAGCAACATGGGGTGATGTAAAATTTGAATTAGGATTCTTATTCCCTTTGTTCAGCATTGTTATACACCGTTTCTTCCACACTCCAGTTCATGGTAGCTGGAAACCTTGTCAGATCAGAGTCACTGGATACAATGAAGAATGCTGCATTCAGATCAGCAGGAGAAAAAAGGCTTAATGTCTTTGGTTTGGTTTTCAGAGGTAAAGCAAAGAAGTTGCAAGGCATGGAGAGTGGATATTACAAGAATGTGAAATTAAGATTACTTCAACAAAATCAGAATTTCACCCTCAGAGAAAAAGATAGCAGAGGTCAGAGTTACTGCTTAAATTTCAATGCTTTTTTTTTGTTACAGAAAGAAAAGAAAAAAAAGAAGGTAGGTTGGTCAAATGCTTGTTTACACAATAACTGCTAGAAAAATCGCTCTTTTCTTTCTGAACGACTTAATAATTTTGGAAAGTGCATGAAGTGACCTGGCTATAACTGAGTATCTTAGTTGAGTGGCTTTTTCCTTCCTTCTTTCCTACAAATCTGCTGACAGGGCTTCAGATGAATTCATGCAATAAACAATCAGCTATGGAATATCACTGTATCATAATGACCCAAAGCCTTAAAATAAACAAGCAGCTGGAATACACTATCAGTCACTGGCTATGTTTGCTACTGTCCAGACACTGATAAACATAACCAAATACTTCTATAAGGAAAATCCACGTTCATTTGGTATAGGAAAGACGTGCAAGTATTTTGTAACAAGCTAAACACATGGGAAGGGTTTTGTCCCTTTGAAGTATGAGAACTCCACCCCTAACCACAACAAAACATTGGGATAGATTGAATTGAACTTGCATGGCAAGTCCTACATACAGAAATAAGTTAATTGTCTTTAGCCAAGCTGCTCAATTCAGCCTAAAAATTCTGAAAGTTATATAATGTAACTTCAACTAAACAAGGCATGTAACTTCAACTATAGGAGAGCGTTTTTTGATTATTCCTTTTTTGAACCCATGTGAGTCTTACAGCTGAGCAATTTCAGGTTGCAAGGCCTGAAATTACACATAGAAAGGATATACATGCACAAGAATTTAGCCCTCAAAAGTATCCTGTGATATGCTTAGAAATCAAATAAGCGTAAAATTCACCAATTATGAGAAGATAAAAGATATTTTTGGTAAGAAATACAGATATAATATAAAACTGCAACCATTGACTTTTACCTGTAAGATGGTGTGCACAGCATGTGTAACAGGAAAAATGCCTTCAGTTGGTGATAAACAGTTTGAAAAATCAATATAATATCCAATTTTAAAAGAGTCCAGAATTAAAGTAATCACTGCAAATAATGTAATCCCACCTACAAATGACAAAGATATCAGAAAACGTCAATATACAGTTACAGTGTCTAGATACAATATGTACCAATATGCTAAAATCTGTTCAGGGAAATAAGTCGATCAATACCCATATTCTTGTTTAGGGAAATAAAAGCAAATTGATGGCCATGAAGATAACTGACTTAATGTAGTAAGTCCCACTAGTTTATGAAAACCTCTGCCTAACACATCACGAAAGCACATCCCTGTACACGCCTTGCATGGTCAGTCTAGAGGAGCCAGTCCCACAGTGGCCAGGACCTGGAGGCACACAGCACCCTGCAGATGGCTCCCAGCTCCTTCACGGTCAGCCTCTCAAGTAACGGTAGCACTGAAGCAGCCATACAGTGCATGAATTAATGCTCTATAGAGCCCCACAGCAAACTATACAGTTCCAGGGAGCCGAACAATCATGTTACAGTCTCCTGGCCCAAGAGCTCAACAGTGGAAAGTAACACAATCACTTGGTATGCCTTCCCCATGGTTCAGGAGGTTACGCTTTAACTCAGAGACCAAAACTACAATGAGCTGTACGGTTTGTTCTCCTAGAAAGAAACCAAAGATTTCATTTCTGTATCTATTATTTTCACACACACACAAAAAAAAACCCTTAATATGTTTCTCTAAATATGTCTTTTGTATCCTAAAGAACTTTCAAAATAGATGTTTCCTTTTGTTTTTGTTTTTTTTTCTTTCTTTCTTTCAGGAATGTAAATATTTGTTACAAACTCATTTTGGAAAGCTATATGATAACACAATGTATATTATTAATTATTAGGTTTGTATCCATATGACTAAGCACAACTGGCAATGAAATTACTGAACCAAACTCTAAAGTCTTCATTTGCTTGAGTTTTTTTTCCTCTCTAGGCTTTTATTCAAACAAGCTTCCACTGGATTTAATTTGGTCTTATTTGAATTATGACTAGATTAAAAAATCTCTCCATGGACCTTAACTAGACCTTAAGATATAGATCAGCATCAGTATCTTAATCTTTCTTTGTAATTCCTCACAGAGTAAATAACATCCCTAGTGTTGACTTTGATGAATACTGATCCTTTATAACTTTCTTATAAGCACCATATGTTCCACTTGACTTGCATTAATAACATATAACACTAATTTAATATTTTATTTAATTAATAACACATTACTGAAGTTTCATTGATAAAATAAGTATAAATTATAAAAATACAATGTATTTTTAATTATTATTTCATTGATCCTTTAAAACTTAACAAAAATAAACTTCAAAATTTTTTTTTAACCACAAGGGTATGAATTTCAGTAGGATTTTATGTTTCCATTCTACAATAATAAAAACAATGGAAAATACTGAGGGAGTGTAAATTCTACCAAGAAATAGAAACTTTTGCTTTCATATTTCAAAACAAAACACCTCAACTTTGCACTTCATGCATGTGTATAGTGCTGATTTTTTTTTTTTATTTATGCTTATTATGTCAACTAATTTGTATTATTTCTAACACATGTAATAGGACTGGAGCCCACATTTAAATAGATATGCCATTTTCATTATGTATAAAAGTAAATGGCCTCACAAAATGAAAAATTCTAAGCTACTCTTGAGATCAAATGATAGGTTTCCTTCATTATTTAAAGAATTTTAATTATTCTTCAATAAATTAATTGGTTAATTCTTGTGAAATAGCTTTACCTGAGGTAATTGGACCTGCTCTGAGCAAGGTGTTGGACTAGGTGACCTCCAGAGGTCCCTTACTACCTAAATTATTCTATGATTCATGGTTTATTTAGAAAGTATGCGGGAACTCAGCCTGTTCCACATTTGTCTGAAAGATGTCAGTCTTAGGGAATAATGTGTATTATAGTTGTTTCAGTGAGAAGGAAAATACTGTCTTCTGAAGCAAAAGGATTATAAAATTCTTCCACAATTACTCTACAGTGAAATGTTGTGCAATATGTTGACTTCACACATTATTTTAGAAGGGTATTTAATTCCCCAATTTGACACTAGTAAGGTAATTTCCCAATGAATTTGTGGTGCAGGATGAAGCCCTGAGGAACTGCTTTAGTGAAGTAGCAATGTCAGAGCAAAATGGGTGGAAAATGTATTTCATAATGTAAAAGTTCTGCATCATTGCTTCCATTACTCATGAGAGTGGCTCTGCAGGACAGGATCACATGGGACTTGTTAGCTAGAGATGGGAAGAGGGAAGCCAAAGCAAGGCAAGGCAAGGCAAGAGGCTCAGGTTTAAAGTCACAAAAACAAAAAGCAAACACATCTTAGAATAGTCATCCATTTCCTGCACCGTACATGCATCTTGTCTTTACAAGGATGACCTGTACTGCAGTTCCACTCTGTCTTGCTTCCATTTCGCAAGGACATTATTTCAGTTGTACAGTTTTACAGTTTTGCATCAATGTCCAGCAGACCACTGAGGGGGAAAAAAATGACAAAAACAAATAAACACTCCCCCTCCATGGAATTTCTTTCACATTGAGTATTTTGGTTTATGCCTTAGTATGTCTCTTCATGTTTTCTTTACATCCATGAGAGATTGGGTGGGCTTCAATCTGTTCCCATTGAAAACAATAGTTTTGCCATTGTCCTCCAGGGATTAGAAGACTCTGTATGACTCATTTCTTTTAAAGTTTGATTATTTCATATATTCAAATGATATGTAGATGTTTCTGGCAATCACCCAGAATCTGGCCCAGTTTCTGGCCACACTGTAAGCATATACAAAGTGTTCAACATACCTATTTAAGGGACATTAAAAGAGAATGACTGTATTAATTTGCTTAGTCAAAAATCAAAGCACAAGTATAATGACCATACTTACAGTAGGCTAATGGTTTCCCTGTTAACTTCCTCATGGAAACTACTGTGTATTAATACTAAATACTAGATATATAACAGCAATTATAAATAAGGAAGATATTGCCACTGTTCTGCTATTTCTAGCATTAAAGAAGCCAGAAATGATTGCTATTGAATGCTGTATTACTAGAAAATAAGAAGGGGGGATTTTTTTCAAATGTTCATTGAAATCTGTATATTGTAGGGGATCAAGAATAGGATTTTTAGTATTTCTAAGTGCTGTCTTAATTCTTTCTGTTAACCATCTAAACAGAAAAAAACATCATGATACAGTTGGGAAAATGACACTCTAAACTTAAAATATTTTTCAAATACTGGACAATTTAATGCAAGCAATAAAAAGATACAAGTTGAAGTCTGCCAAGAGCTTTGTAAGTTGACTAGTTGTCTATGCTTTAAACAGAAGCTGTGCTGCTGGAGAACGTGATAAAATAAAACTATTCGTGAAGCCAACTGATTTTCATTTTGAGTTCTCTGGCTCACTGGTCTGAACTTCCAAATAACGATCAGAGAGCTTTTCCTAACAGGAGAGTGTACTCAGGGGAATAACATTTGGATGAATAGAGGAAAGGACTTCCTAAGCTTCTCTGTGATTATTTGGGTCAGGGTAACTGTACCTTATTAAAGACAAAGTTCTCCCTGAAACTTTTCCCACATTCAGACTATAAGAGCAGTTCTTGGTTTGCCACACCAGTGGGAAGACACTTGTGCTCTAGGATTCACACAGTTGCAAAAACGCTCAAGGAAACCTTTCTATGAGCAACTGTCATAAACTATTTGTCCTTCTGGCATTAATAACCATATGCAAGGACTCAGCTATAGGAGGATTTTTTTAAGTCATTCTTTTTCAAGAAAATGCTCTAAGTAGCAAGCTACCACCACTTTTACAAAAAATAACATTCACAGTTTAAAGAGAATAATGAAAATACATTAATTTTATACTGTTTAATACAAGAAAATTTTCTCTCAAAATGATAGCAAGGAGATATTCTTCAAAAGCAGGAGATAGAGCTAGTCAAAAAATGCAAAGAGCTTTCTGTGGAGAGACATTGAAAATTTGTCCTCCCCCCCTTATCCTTTTTGGATTTTTAGTCTTCTAGAGAAAAGATTTCTATGACAAAACCATTGGTGCAGAGGAGGGCAAGGGGGATCTTGGCAGAGGAATTACCACCCGAGTTTTTCCTTAGCTCAAGTAAGTTTTCTTTTACCAACTGAGGATAAAGGACTTGTACAAACCCTGTTTTAACTACAAGAAACTCCTAAGAATAGGAGAGTGTAGGACTTTCCCTAAGGGTGCATTTGTTGAATTGCAGCCTAGACATCCAAGAGAAGCCGTGGAAGCCGCACCACTTGAGAAGCTAGTACAAAGAGCCATCCTGTACTGGTAAAAGAAATGCATAAGGTAACCTAGTAGTTCATTCCAGTATCTTATTTCTAAGTTTCTGTAACTCCTTATATCCTGTAGGACAAATGAAATGCTGTGAATGCTGTGCCAAAAGAAAAAGGGCAGGGGTCCTGCTGTACTTACCCATGTTAAACAGTATTTATTCCATACTTAGGAGAAGAAAGTTACCCTCTGAGTAACAAAAGCATAGCTTGGTCCAAAATAGGATCAAATTAAGCCTTGCATTAATTAATTTCATGAGATTGTAAACCACATACGCTAATAAATGAAAAATGCCTGAGAGCTGTATACTGTTTTGGAAAACAGTGAATAATCAAGAACAACTGAACAGTTGGTACATGAACTCCACACATTTCAGGAAAGAGTCTACAGACCATAGCTGTAAAATGTTAGACATTTTAAAAAATATTTTCTCTGAACAATCGATACAGCATAATTGCTACCAGTTGCAAAGAAAAATAAAAGACACACAAGAACTGGGACTGAGAACAAACTGAACTTCCACAAAACGACCTTATTTTTCAAAATTATCAGGTTTTAGATGTTCTTGGAGTTTTCATTTAGATATTTCATTAGGTGCTGTTGTTATAATTAACTGTTGTCTCATTGCTAGCAGGACAGAAATATTTTACAGAAAAGCTGTCTTATAGCATTCCACTTAATATAATCATTTTCCAACCTATCATTTACAGTGCCAAGACTGGAAAAGAAATTAGTAAAACTGGGCTTGCCTATTACTCTACACAGTGCTGATGTGGGTTGTTTCTTTTTCTTGGCACCCAGCATCCCAGCAGTTCTCTTGCAATAACTCTGTGATGTGGGTCCCCAACCACCTTCTCTCAATATACCTTTACATCCTTACTTGACTCTGCAAACATGGGTCATCAAATTCCACCACTGCCCAGGCAGACTTGTATACTTTTACAACGAGCTACTGCTAGCTTTAGATTCCTTGCGTTGGTGTTTTATGTACCAATCTACAAATTTATCTCGCCAGGGATTTTGTCCTCTTCTGTCTGATGCCAGATGTTTCTAAGGCATCACTGTACACATATAAATGGGAATCTCTGATACGCATTGGCATAGAGAGCACTTGAGGACCTTTCTGACTGGCACTAGCCTAAGGTAAGTTGCATTATATTGTCTGGAAAACGCAATGATTTCTCAAAAATGACACAAACAAAACTGTCTCTTCCTTTAGCCACAGTTTATTTTTCAAGTGTCGCCAAACCAGCCTAGTAAGGAAAAAAAGGCGTTGGAGCTTTCAGCACTGTGTATGGTAGGTTGGAAAGTGAGGATGTTTAGCAAACAGCTACAGCTTTCCCCTGCAGTCTCCTAGTGTGTTCAGTTTACCGCACGTGCGTTAAATTCATGAACGCCCGGATGGCTCCTGGCCGGGATGGAGAGGGTAGCGAAGTGGTAGCAGAGGGGTGATGGCCCGGACGTGCCGAGCGCCGTGCCGCCCTGTGTGCCACCGGCCGGTACTTACACTTGAGCCAGCGGGCTCCGGCGTGCGTGTCCTTGTCCCGGATCAGCCTCCTCTGCGTGCAGCTCCTGCAGAGGTACCACAGCATCCACAGCAGCTGGATGAGCATCAGCGTGATGAGGTAGGAGAGCAGGTGGCTCTTGCTGATGCCCACGGCATGCACAGCCCAGGCGAAGGTGAGCAGCAGCCCGGCCAGGAAGAGGTTGATGCCGTACTGGCTGCTGAGGATCTCGGCGTTTTTCTGCGGGTAGCTGCCGCCCACGGAGGGGGAACCGGCGCCTTCCTCCATCTCCCGCGCCGCCGGCCGGGTGCTGCGAGCAGGCGGCCCCGCTGCCCCCGGGGT
>NW_020799098.1:13765749-13773435 GCF_003259725.1 Athene cunicularia | reverse complement strand
GTACAAGGCAACTCAAAACACCTAGAGCATTTATATACTTGACAAATAAAAATACAGTGGTAATTACCATCCCTGAGTAACACTTCATTTTAAATATAATAAACAAAGTTACTCAAATGTACCTGTGTATGCAGATGTAAATATGTTAAAGTTTGTTAAAAGATGAAGATCTGAATAGGCAACTTGCCCTTTAAAGATGCAAAGTACAACTGGTTTTGGAAAACTTAAATACTACATTTAAGCAAATCAAGCTGTTAACTCTACAAGCTACTTAACAGTTGTGCTAAATGTATTTTATTTTGGTTTCACTGATCCTGTGTATTGCATACCAACATTTTCCTTAATGAAACAGTAGTAGCTTAAGACAATGTGTATCTTTTTCATTACTAACCATTTCATGTATTGTGTATTCTGAAATGGAGTGAATTTGAAAGTCAGAATGAAGAACAGCGTCTTCTAATAGTTCAGACTTCAAGCAAGAGTCACAAGGTGTAGATTTTAACAAGTTTCAGTACCCAGCTTCTACATTCTCCTATCTTCCAAAAGGTGCAGGTGTTAAAGTATTTAACACAAAGATCTACATTCAATGGTCTAGCAAGTAGATGGTGCCCAGTTTTTCAGATACTTAAGTAGCTTAGCCAAGGTGAAGAGACAGACAATGTTATTTTATTTTCCCAGCTATGTATGACTAATAACATTTAAGGTAATACCAGCCTCTTTATTGCTGAGGAAGAAAAATGGCAACTTCATTAACAGGCACTGCTAATAATGAAAAGTTAATTTACAGAAGTAAAACATCCTGAATACTGAAAAATAGTGCATACATCAAAAGAATTTACTTTGTTCTCTTATTTTCTTGTGCAGTGTTAATATTGTTCATTATACTGCTGGTTATTCACAGCTTGATCATCCATCTTTGGCTGTGGACAAGCTGTATCAGCACAAGTAGAATCTATTTATTTCATTTACAGCACTGCCAAATTAACAATGACTTAAACATCAACCAGCTTTCTAGGTCCTTACCCTGATCTCTATCTTTTTTTAAACATTAGCAGGTCTGAAGTCAAGAGATTAAGTAATAAAGTATTTCCTTTATTATAACACACGTAACATTAGAAATTTAATAGATCAAGAAATGTGTCATATATGAGTAAGTTTACAAGTACAAACAGAGATTCCAGATTAACAATATTTTAGCTGTCAATTCAAATTGAAAGAATATAGTATTAAAAGCCCACAACACTTGAATTAAGTATCAATTACTTTCAAGACAAACAACCTGCTTTGAGCAGGAAGTAGGACTAGGTGACTTCTGGAGTCCCCAGATAGGATTTGGGACTATGTAACTGAATTATTACCCATCTGCTTAACATTGAAATACGAATAAAAGCTTTACAAAGCAGTCATAAAATGCTTTATGTTACTAAAAGAGGTAAAACCTATCTATCTTTCAGTTATTCGCTATCAGTTGCTTTTTCCCAGCCACTGGCTGACCTATGGTTATGTCCATTTGATTTATAAATCAGGTAGTCTAAGAATTACAGCATCAGTTACAGCAAACAAGCAGTATTAGAAATAATAAAAGTACTGGAATGTAACAAAAGTGACATCCACTTTGCAGGATAACAGTTACTTGAGTTCCTTCACATGATGCTGAAAGAAAAGAAAAAACAAATACAACTTTAACAAAAATGCTATCAGGTTATATAGCCTCACTAGCTGTATCTTGTACTAATTCAGTATTGATTAGTTAATGATTTTGCATCACCAAGTAATAATTTGGCCCTAATAAGGCCACCAATTATTTGTATTAATACAGAATTAATAAATTTTGTGCAACAGAATTTACATGGTTGTTCATATATAAAACCAGAAAATTTGCATAAGGTTCAGCTGTTCAGGGTATCTGTAATTCACTTGTACATCTTACTTTCCAAGTACAAATTAATGCAGAACAGTTGTTCCAGTTTGTTAATACAATCAGCTTTAACACACTGAAATGTGTCCTTTCCTCAGACCCTTCCAGTGCTCAGACAGAACACTAGTGACAGAATGAACAAAGAGGAGAGGATTTGAACAAGTCTGCATCAGCAAGCGTGACTGAAGCTCCCATAATACAGTAAAGAGATACTGAAGTATTGTATTTTTCAGAAGTCTATAGGTGTTGTCAGAGTATGACCTAAGTTAATTACCTTCTTAAAAAAATCAGGTTTCTTGATATCTAGAAAATAGGGGGGAAGAATGCAACACGTTTCACTTTGTTTATGCAAACAAAAGATGTGTTTCACTGTCCCAGCCATTAAATAATTTTTGCCTACAACTCTAGCACTACAAGAGGTTGCACTCAAAACCCAGCACAGTCTCATTCTTCTCACCGAACTCAAAAATGCCAGGAGACTTCCTCGCTGGAAAGGATTTGTGATGGCAAGCAAAACTCTTCCCTTGAGAAGTACAGCAAATAAGACCTGCTGAAGGTCACTTCACTGGATGATATAGACACCTGTGATACAGGGGACATCCCTTACCCTATTTACTGCATGATCTTTGATGTCTTCCTTAAGCTTTTTCAGTTTCACAGGATTCATCTGAATAGTATATCCTAACAAAAGATGTGAGAACCCCTTTTCAGTGTTGCAGTTATTGAGAATGAATTTTTCAAGTCAACAAAATATCTGGTTTTGCCTTTTAAAGGTTGTTTTTCAGGAAGAGCAAATTACTGCTGATATCTGCAGTTTTCCAGATAGGTTGATCTGGACTGCTCATCACAGAAAATGAAAACAGCACACTTGAAGCCAAGACAAAGAATGTGAATTTAAAAAAAAAAACCCACAAAACTAGAGAAGGCAGTTGCATATGAATGATAATAGCTTCTCCCCTTTACTATCAGGTCAAGCAACTTCACGAAGAAGCTTCCCCAGTCTGGGTAAAAGCTGCAGGTATTTGGCCTGTACTCCCCACAAACATCCATTCTCACTAATTGCTTCTTTTCACCATCCAGAATGGAATCTTACAGAAAAAGGATATTCTTCCCCTTAGGATACTTGCATGTTCTCCAGTTATTCTACATGCCACAAAATGTCAAGACTCTAAAAGTATAAACTAGACATAGAGAAGGAATCCTTAAATGGTCTTAACAATCTTTAAATGTCTAACAAAGCAGTTCATACAACAATATCTTTATGTGCTTAAAACAATTCAGTTATTTACCTGAAGGACTTATCCCAGGAGTGATACAAGCATCACAACGCCCATGAACTGAATGAAGAGCAACAAAGGTGTCATAAACGACCAGACAGGCCATAATGCAATGTTGAAACTGGGAATAAAAGCAACAAGTTTTTGGTAAATTCAATTGTCATACTATGGAAACAAAGAAATCAAAGAAAACAACAAAAATATGGCAGAAGAGGAAATGAGATTTAATTACTCTACCTGGAAAAATACTTGTTTATTTATGACTTGAGAGAAAACAAAATTAAAAGACCCCAGCACCTACTTATTAAATTGGTAGTTTAGTTTACTGCTTATTTACTGACAACTCATTCTAAAACTTCAGTAGCTGCTGCAGATTATACACTGAGCAAGTCCACTCAGTTCCATCAAGGGCAAAGATAGCTTTTACTTTCAGAATATCTGAAGCACCTGAAAATGAACTACTCAATATCTCCATGGGCATACAATGGCAACTGAGAAAAGCCTTGATTTGTACTTCCAGCCAAGCAGATCTGAGTTAATTGAAGAGAAAGGGGGGAAACCAATTCATTTTGCAACTCAGTTACAAGGGTTATAGATCAGACTAATGCCAAACTGTAAGGAACTGTTACCTTCTTCACTCTTCCTTTTTTTCCCCTCCATTGCAACAAATACTGACTGACATTATTCAGATACATCTAAACTTAAAGAGAGAATCAGCTTTCATGTAGCAAGCAAACAAATATACTGGTGCACATACATAGTATTTTTTCATTCACATGCACATTTGCTCAATTCTGATTCCTGTAATCTCAGAAATACAGTAGCTCTTACTTTAAGTACCATTCTCTGACAAGGTATAAACCCTTAACGCTCATATAACAATAGTCAGAAATATACATTTCAGTATATGTTTGCTATTTACAGATTGTTTGATAATGAAGAACTCTGTATTAGAAACTGACCAGGCATATTTTTTTTTCTCAGCTAGAAAATACACTTTTGTCTTAATTTGTAATCCTCACAAATAGTTGTCAGAGGTGAGAAATTTACACTAACAAAGCTAAGGACTTCAGTTTTCCTATAAATTTTCAAGGCATAAAAGATCCAACACATCTGCAAGTACACCTAACATACAGTTTTGACAGTTGCAACTTTTGCTTTGTGGATGACTGTTGAAAGTGGAAGAAATTATGCTATGTAGAACTGGTATTGTCACCAATACACTTAGTGCAATTAGAGAAATTATACTTTTTATACAATGGTCCCATTAACACAGTCAGACTTGCACAGGTTCAGCAGAAGTTTGTACACAGTGTTCAAACTTACCAAATTGCTGCTGCAATAAAGGTAGCTGTTGTGACAGGTATCAGTGCTGGATACTGTGCATCATAGTCCTCAATTCCACAATACCACTCAAGATACAGGATGCAGTAAAAGGCAACAGATAAACATGCAGCCAATAAACAACTGCCAGAGGCAAACCACCAACTGTGGGGGGGGAAAGCACGTTAAAGCATGTTAAGCACATTCACACTGCAGTTTGCACATTAATCTTCATTCTAGTCTAGAAGCAGAACAGACAATACCTGTTAATTATACCATTGGCCCAGAGTTCCTGTAGGTTTTTTTCTTAAATTACTTATAAAAAAACACTTTTTCCCCTTCTAAAGCTGTCTCACATACATAACTAATCAAGTTTAATTTTGTAATGCAACATTCTCATCAATTTGTTTTTCCCTCAAGTATTTTGGAAATGCAACGCAACAGACCTTGTCAGTGATCTACCACACGAAAAAATACTTTATCAGTAATGAAATAAAATAGTCTCTACCTCAACTGTGCTCTAATTTAACAGACAAGAGTTTTCTTTATAGCAGCTGAAGAAAACCATAGAGAAATACAGGATTTCAAACTCAGAATCAAGAAAGCACAGAGTATGTGACTACTTAGGAAGACACACTTTCGAGCCTCTTTGAGGACATATGTCAAGAGTAAGATGAGAAAGACAGCTTGGGAGAAAGGTGTACTTTAATAAAATCTTATCTGAATGTATATTTAGGAAATAAAAATTTTAAAAGTTATTTTTTATTACCATAGTTTGATTACTGAATTAGAAAGAGTAGTCAACTACTCAAGTACCATTTGCTCTGGTTTGGTATCATATGCTATTTTGGTACCTCAGTACTACTAATTATGAAAGCTGCATTAAGAGAGCAGTCACCGTAGTCTACCTAAACAAGCAGTGCAGGAAGACAGGGTCCTGCAGGGAGCAGACGGGGATACTGAAAACCTTGATCACATCCTGGAGTCATAGTTTGCATCCACAGCTAACTGGATGTAGGGTGTATCTAGACCAACCTGGAAGAGCAGCTCCAGAGAACCTCACAGCACAGAGCAAGGCCCTGTTCAGCTTCCACATACTGATACAATAATGACAACGACAATGAGAGAGTTTTAAAAGCACTTCCAGGTGAAGCTATCTAAAAATACTTAACATCCATCAATCCCACTGAAAATAATTTCATAGCAAAGAAACAGAATATAAATTATTTCATAGAAATTATTTCACTAATCTTTCACTGGCCTACTCAAGAAATTAGAGAACTTCTAGAGAAATAAACTTCATTTTGACATTTAAAGATTAAAATAAAACCAAACTCCCAACCTTTCAACAAAACAGGCAGCAATTTCTTGTACTTAAGTGTAAACTTCAAGGTACAGTATTAAACCAGCCTGTTATTAAAACAAATTTTGCATGTACACAGATGACTTGGCAGAGCTTTAAGAAAAAATAATTATAGCAAAATTGTAAGCATTGTGTTTACTTAAAAATTAGTTTAATAATAATGGCTTAGGTGGTCATCTGGTCCAACTCCCCTGCTCAAGCAGGGACATCCAGAGCCAGTTAAGAGTATCTCCAAGGATGGAGACTCCATGACTTCCCTGGGCAATGTGTCCAAGTGCCCGGTCACCACTGCAGTACTAAAGTGTTACTTGATGTTCAGAGAGAATCTCCTGTCTCTCAGTTTTTGCCCATTTCCTCTGGTCCTGTCACTAGGCACCACTGAAAACAGCCTGGCTCCACCTTCTTTGCACTCTCCCTTCAGGTATATTTATATATATATATTGGTAAGTTCCCTCTGAGCCTTCTCCAGGCTGAACACTCCCAGCTCTCTCTATTCCTACTGTAGATTTTGTTTATCCAAGATTTAAAACAGTGTTCAAATGTAACAAACTGAATATGACTATAAGACAACAACACAACTTTCTTTGTAAGAAAAGGTACCTTACCTATTTGCTTGAATAGTTTCTTTAACAGTTCTTAAAAAATCAAAGTAGTATGTCACAGCAATAGATGCCAAAATCCAGAATGCAGAATGAATATTTAGTCTGGTAAGAGGCTTCCTCTTCTTCTCTACAGCTGTAGACTCTTCTGTAAATAAGAACATAATTACAGCACTAAAGCCAGTCATTAAATGGAGTATGATTACAGTTACGTAAAACATGATGCTTTATCCCTTTAATTCATTTATCTTCAGAGATTATACTCAGTATAATACACTTTGTATTACAGAGGAAGTATTCTAAAAAACTCTGTGTATCTTCTGAAACAAAACACACTAAGCAAGGTACCCTTTGATAAAACATGAAAGCAGTAACAATCAACACATACGGTGTGTATCTTCTTAGGAAATTAACAGCTGACTAGATTTTTAAAGGGTTATTTAATTTAAAACGTCCTGGTGTCATTATTTTTATTAATCTAGCATATAGAAAGTCAAGTTGGTATTTCTGATTACTGATTTATTTGTATCCATTTTGTTGATTTTACTATTTGCAAACTATTTTCAGCCATAAATAATTTTCTTGTACTCAACTGCAGTTACTTCACAAGATTTTCAACGTCAGTTTCGGGAGCTAGCTTGATTCACGCTGCATACCTTCAGCAGGTAAACTAAAACTACCACTATGCAGAAAAGTATCTTTTCTTTTTTCCCTCATCACCACATATTGTTTTAGAGGGACAGACAACAGAGCGAGCATTCAAAGCGCTGGTTTTGTTTATGACAGTAACCAACTAACACATGCAGTACTCATCCACACTGTCAGAAACAGGCGTCACAGGTGCCTCTGATGTTTCATACTTTGCACTTTATCATTAGACGGTTCGGCGTTTGGATGCGGGCTACTCCGCACGCGTTATCACCGGCCGAGGGTACTAACAGCTCTACTAGAGTTTACAGCCGGTTTTATTTTTTTTTTTATTTCCTAGACTCTTGCTCAACTACTAGGGCTTGGGTCTGGAGCACTTAAGCACTTCATCCCCACCAAGAAACCCGCGGCTGCAAGCCTGTCACACCACGCACATCTCTCCCTTTTCACAACCCAACTCTGTTAACGAGCTGGCTGCGAGCAAGCGCTATCCCGCCGCCCCTTTACCGGCGGAGGCCCCTCGCTGCTGCCGGGCGCGGGGCCCGTCCCCTTCCCCCG
>NW_020799098.1:13744975-13765699 GCF_003259725.1 Athene cunicularia | reverse complement strand
GCTGTGGGCCGCGGCGGGCGGGCGGGCTGCCCCCGGGTGCGGAGCCGCCGCCGCCGGCCGTAGCCTCGCCAAGCCCGTGGCCGTAGCACCGCCAGAGCGAGTGACGGCCCCGTGAGTGGCCCAGGAATATCCTGTGAATCGAGTGTGGTAAATGGCACCAGTCCCCGCGGGAGGGTGTGAACAGCGCAGTGTAAATCCCAGTGCCACAGTGAGGACTGGTCTGTCAAAGTTATTAAAACACAGGGAAAAACTGGGTGCATATAAAGATTTTGCTCATAGCATTTTGCAAACCAGATGCTTTCAAGGACAGATATTGGAAAATTCTGAAGTTTTCGTGACAGAGGGCAGTGGTTTAGGTGTAACAGTCACATACAAAGCTCTGAGAGGTTTCAAGAGCCATAGGAATCCTGTAATACTGGATACTGCTCCTCGTAACTGAAAAGAATAACCATGGTTATAAGACAAGGTAAAAATAAATAATGTATAATTATAGAAATAATCTTTTGGTTCTGCAGCCGAATTCTGCATAGCTAGATACAAAGTCACATCAGCATGTTTTTGTGAACAAAACCTTGAAATTTAGTAGATTACTACTGCTTTGTTTATTCACATGGACAAACTCAAAACTACTGAATTGTATTGACAGATTAATCTTAGATCTGGTTGTTACACGAATACTGTGAATATACGTACTGTATCTTTTGGGGTGTGTTCATTGAATAACGTAGCTTTGAAAACTGAAATTTATTGCTAATAGTAATGATGTAGTAGGCTGATTAGATGATATGTGTGGTACTTAGAAATTCTGTGTTTTCTTAGACAAAGTCATGTATGGCATAACATTCCGAAGGCAAAAATCCCACTGACTACAGTATGGAAGTAACAGGCCAATATGGCACCTGTTGTGGATAGCTTTTCTTTACAGTGTATTTAAATATTCAATAAAAGCTCAGATTATTGTAAAGTAGATCGAAGAAAAAAAAAATCAGTACATGGATTTTACTTGCCAAAATTTTATAGCCTTTCTAGCTGTATATAAAGTTCAAAACCCAAATGTTTAATAACTTGATGATACTTTTTAGAAGGCAAACAATTGTTTCATGTTGCAAATGAAAACAGTGTGAGAAATATGTCTAATTTTCACTTACCATGTGCATTCTTTGCATATTGTGTGGCATTTATCAACATAAAAGCCTTGCAGATTCTTCCTCCATAGTTTCATGTTGAGAAAACAGGAAAAACAAAAAGAATGGAATGCAGGCTATGGATAAATAATTATATATTTTATCAGTAAACCTTAAAAAATGTCAGGCTATCCTAAGGGTAGAAACTGACAGTAGAAACTAGGGTACAAGCTAGACTTGCTCTGACCTGCACTGTTTTTAAGCAGTACTACTAAACCTGTTGCGTAACTAATGACCTTGTCAAATGTCCTTTGAAATGAGTGGAAAAAACCTGGGATGTATTAATAAAATAATAGATCCTCTGCATAGATAACCTAATTCGTAGAGTGTTATATCAGATTTAACTCAGTAGACTTACATCAGTTCAAGTAGTGTAATGATGAACCTTGAAAGTACATAAGACTTTTTCAACATATTAACTTTTTCTTACATTTGGTTTGAATTGTAGGTACTAAAGTAATGGAGAATTTGACTTAATCTGTACAGTTAGAAGAAAAATAGCACTGTCTCTTCATTTGTTAAGTAACCTGATATGTAGATACCCTGTGTTGTACAATTTACCTGGAGATGTTACCTTTTCAGCAAAGGGACTGCTAACAGTAATTTACCAGGAAAAAAATTACTATATTTTCCTTGCTGTCCTATTATCTGTTTTATAGATGAGTGAGACTCTAGTGACAAGAGAAGTAAAAGTTCTGGTTATTCTTTATTACTGTGTATTGAGTTTTGAGTGAATTCAGCCTAAAAGATAAAAGAATTAAACTTTTTTTTTTTTTTTTTCCCTCTGGAGAAAGCTGGACCTTCATTTACATCTGAAATCCATGTAAGCCATGTCATGGTGAGTAGAAATTGTTTTTCCAGCCTTAGAACATGCCTCACATAAGGACCAACCACATCATGGTCCTTAGTGAGTACAGTAATTATTTTTTTTAGTTTGGTTGAATATTTTGAAGTTAACAGCTCGTGGGAGCCTCTGAGCTCTGCTTTCTTAGCAGTGAGATAGAGGTTTCTTTGTTTTATATCCTTTGAGTGAGGCGATTACCTCAGCCTTCACTTTCATGCTAGTGAATCAAATAAGAAACAAAGGAAATCTTCGTGTACTTTCTTTGCAAAAGCTATTCATAGGAGATAGATTTGGTTTAAATGTATCAATTAAATAAATATGTATGCTTGAAAAGGTTAAGATCTGTTAGTGTTGTTAAACTGAAGGCTCCTGTTTACCTACAGGTAGATATTGTGCAAAGAGCTTGAAATAAGAGCTTCCCTTCCCTGACTCACTATTGACCTTAACCGAGACCGCTCATGTTCAGTGTTTGTAGAGCTGAGATGTTTTCTGTGATCTTTTCACAGAGCTTCTCTGATTCAGAAATTATTAATCTGTTAAAGAGTAGATAGCAATCAGGAGCTGAACTGAGACTGTTACAAAGTGAACAATGCAATTAAGAAAGCATCTAGGCAACAGGCCTGTTACGGATAATAATTCTTGCAAGTAAAAGTTTAAGAATCCCTGCATAAATGTTAGGAAGTATTTTAAAATGTGGAATTTGATCTGATAAATTTAATTAACAGACTGTGGAAGAAATTTGTGAATTTGAAGATTCTGTGAAGGAAATGTACAAAGGGTAGAGTTTGCAGCAATTTTTTTGTTAACTGTATTCCTGGTCTCTCACATAATATGAATTCTTCCCACGTTTTTTGGAAACCAACTTCAACCGCTTCACATTATTTTCTCTTAAATAGAAAAGAATGCTTTGTAAGTTATTTGAATGTTTTTAAATATTCAGGTTTTGCAGTTATAAGTGAATGCTGAATTTTTCAATCTAGTTTGATATTTTGAAATTCATTCTCTTGTTGCTTGCTGAGCATTTGCTATATACTGATTAGTTGTATGTTGATTTACAGATAACGACACACAAGTGGTAGCTTTTTACATTCTTTGGTACATATAGACTTCTAATTAAATTTCTCAGTTACATTCTCACTTTTAGAAAGTCAAATTAATTTTTTAGTATTCTAGCAAATATTTGTAACTTTTTCCCCATTACAGAAGTCAATAGCTAAATTAGCCTAGATGTTAATCTGTTCACAAAGACCCAGTTGGATTTTTTCTTATCTAAGTGGGGCTGGCTCCTCTCTTCCCATGTTCATTTTAGCTGAAGGAGGTTGGATACAGCGTGGGCATATTCTTAATTTTGAGGAATGATTGTGCAATATACTCCATGCTTTCTGTTCATTAACAGAGTAGTAATAAAGTGAGTAGTAATCTGCTGGTTATGTTCTACTATCATGAGTAAAAGGATTGCATGGATAGAGACTCTCAGTCCTTCTGGAACATTGTTCTTGGAGTAAAGCATTGCATATCCTCTCTTACACTGAGTGAAAAAGTAAATACATTGTCTATCTTATCTAGGTAAGAAAAAAGCCTTCAAATAGTACTACAGTTCTCTTGCTTTTATCTAGCATTCTTTTAATTATTTTAAATTCAGTACAATGGAAAAAAAAAACAGCAAAGGACTTAAAAGCACTTGGTGTGAATAACTGAATGCAGATCTGAAAAACAGCTGAAGGTTAAAACTCAATAGACTCAATGTGGTACATATACAAACTATTGAACTCAAGTTGAATTCTCATGTAAGGATTAAATTACAGTGCAGCCCTAAATTGACCTTTAGAAATGAAACAATACATATAATAGTGTGTTTGATACCAAGAATGCACTATATATAAGCATGCAAGCATTTGAACTTCATGAAGCAAAAGAAAGCTGAAGATATAAAGGCAGTTAAAAAGGTGAAGAGGGCACCTAAGAGCACAGAAAAAGAACACACCAAATAATGTCATCTGATTTATCTAGGTATGTTATTCTTCGCCTTGAAAGGTGTCTGCAAATTACAGAAAAGTAGCTGGTCCAGAACATTAATTTGAAGTATCTATTTGATAGAAGACCATTGCAACACCCTCAGTTGTCCTGATTAAGAATGTTAAATAGCTTCAGTGCTTGACTCTTGCCTTTTGCTATGATCAGCATTAAGGCTAGAAAATGAGAAGACTGTTAATTCTAGCTTGGATCTTCAAACATGTAAACAAAACCCATTGAATAACTCTGGGTAAACCATTCTTCTACAAGTTGTGACGTAAATCTTCTGCTCTCCTAAACAATTTCTTGAGTTTAGTTTCACTTAACTATGCATACTTTCTTAGGGAGTACAGTGACTCTGAAAATGTTTTCCTACGACTACAGTTTAATGATACAAAGCATTTGGCAGCAATGCTCCATCTGTAATTGTTCTTGACTACTCAGTCCCCAATGGTGCTATATAATACCTCTCAGGTTGAGGATTTGATCTGGTTTTAAAAGCCTTCAGAAGTGGCGGAGAGGCAAAGACAAATGGCCAGATGTGGGAGGGTGGGAAAGGGAACACCTGGGAATTACTGAAACTGATTTCTTCACTGAGGAAAAAGTCTGTGCAACCATGCATCTGTAACAATAGGACAAGAATTTTATACTTGGAGCATTTAGGAACATCCTAAAGATTTGGGGGGGGGGGGGGGGGGGGGGGGGTTTGGTGTTTTTTTTATAATAATGAAGATCACGAATCTAATTCACACAGGAAAGACTCAACTGAGGGAATGGGCATTCAAGTTTATTATTCATTGAACACTTGCTCTACCAGAGTATTGCTGTCTTTAGGTGAGACATTTTGTTTCTGTATTGATAGAGGTTAGCATGTTTTTAGGCTGTGGTAGCATACTAACTACTGTTTTGGAGATGGTCTAGTGTGCCCACTGCCTGTGACTGGACTGCTGTAATGAAACAGGGCACCTCACTGTTAACAAGACTGGAAAGTACAGATGACTTCCATAATGTGTTCAGCACAGGAACATCTCACGGATGTAGGTAGTGTGGAGTTCAGCTCATGCTGTTTGCCTAGAGAAGTTTCTCTGTGGAGTCCTGAAAAACATGAAACAAAGCTCTTACACACTTCATTCAGGTTTTTAAGCAGGTTTTCTTTACTGTTGTCCTTTACAGTCCAATACGTATGTATCCTGTAGGGTCAATTTTCCATATATTTTGATCTGGTATTGTAATTGGACAGCAGAGTTAGAGAGAACACTGGCAGAGTACTATACTATACTTTCAGAGACAGAAAGGAAGAAAGATGCTTGCTGGTATGAAGCTAAGTTCAGCAATACCTGAATTTGAAATTTTAGCTGGAGGATAGTTGTACAATTCCTGTTACAACTGGCTAATCTGCTTAACATGAACAGGTCTTTAAGAGCATAGACTGCGTTCATATATTTTCTTCTCTAGAAAACTTATCCAGTGCTAACTTCTGAAACCAGTTGAGTTCTGAAAATTCATAAAAAAGGCTGAACTTTCAAAGGTATTATAGGTGAGACAGAACTGTAACAGCAAGAAGAGAAGTGGAAAAATATTTCATGGTGTAAGTCAAGGAAATTGTAGGAACAAACAGTCCATAAAATGTCTTACAGTAAATGATAGAATGGATAGATGGAAAAAAAAAATCAGTACAACACTCTAAATGTAAGAAATGTCTGTACAATTCAGTAAAAGCTTTTATACTAGCAATTGATTTAGAAGTGCAATCACAACGTATTGGTTTCTAAGTGAAGCACTTGCTTTAATGGTAAGAAAGCAAAGTCTAGGAGAAAATTCTGGTCCTATCTCACCCATGAAAACCATTAGCCTTTGTCATGTATGGGTACTATACAGTGCCAATAGCTGTGTATTCCTCCTTGAATTCCTTCTCATCATCAAGAGTCAGCAGAAGGGCAGAAAATCAAATGTGTAAAAGTGCACTTCGTGCTTTGTATTTATACATTAATGGCTGGAGTTCATTACATGGCTACTGCAAAGAACAGAACAAAATTGTAAGAATCCCGTGTTTTGAGCCACCTGCAATGCAGGCAGAATTCTGGTGTTATTTTTCATTCAGTTTGTCACCTAAATGAGATGTAGTGACTTGAATACTTTCAGATGGATTTCATGCTACCTGAGAGGAAGATCTCAGTATGTTTAAAAGCACTTTTTTTCTAATAAAACAAATATATGTGAGTTGAGCTTGACTGTAATCAGGCCTCAATTAGGATTTTGATGCGAATTTAGTACTAACACATTCCACCTAGAAGTTTGAGAATAGTAGTGGGTGGGAATACAGAGACACAATTTTTGTGTTTCTGTTACTTTCAAGTCATTTCAGGAGCTATAAAACTACTTCTGTAGGAAGTCAGTTTATTTTGCTTTTGCTGTAACTCACATATAGAGTTGAGTAGCAAGGGCAGTTTCTGTACAAAAGATCTAATGAGAAGGGCAAAACACAGTCTCTGTTTGAAGACTGGATAATTCTAAGTCTTCTAGAACAAATTTTAAATGGAAGGATAAATAAAAAATAAGATGAAGATATGTTTGAGAAAGGATTGTTTTGTGATCTGCAGTCTTGCAGAAAAAACGTCCAAGCTAAGCAAAAAGCTTGAAGGTTTTCCAGCCCTTACCCTGTGAGAGCATAAAAGCATGAGGATTCAGCTGCAAAAGGAATTATATCCCAACAAATGCGAAGAAAAGTGGTAGGTTACAGGTGCAAAAGGACTTGTATCTTAACAAGTTTAAAGAAAAGTTACTGCTAAAACTTACTGTAGCCCAAATGAAATTTATAATTCAATATAAAGTAACACTTCCGTAAAAGTACTAATGGGAAACGTAATCTGCTGCTTTTCTTGGCTGAGAGAGCAGAAAAGAAACTTAGAGGACTTATTCTTGTTTTTTCTTAAAGGCTAAACTGGGAGAAGAAAGGGGTAAATGTTGAATTTATGGACTGAAATACCTTGTAACCTGTGATACAGCTCAATGTATAGAACAATATGCCCTTTTTTGCTTATCTCACACAAAAAGTTTAATTTTCACTCTCTTATTTCCTTAATAAGGGTGAGCGTTACAGCTTTAAAAGTTTCCAGATGAAGTCATGTATTGGGTCTCTGTATCCTGTGGTCATCATCTATAAGCCGCTACTCATGTTGGGGTCTGACTACATTGTACTGATGCAATCGGATTATAGCACCAGGTGGGAGGATCAGTTTTCACTGGAAGAAAGAAGAATGAACTACTCTAATGCACCAGTACACTGGAGGGCTAAGCACAACAAATAAGTAGCTGTCTTTTGAAGCTTTTTTCTTTCAGTGGTTAAATTCCCTGCTTAAATGCTTATGCTGTACTTATAAAGCAAGCCACTAGCTTTAAACAGTTTTCTAATTTACATTTATTTTTCCTTCCCTGCCACCAAGACACTCAATTTCCAAAACAGTATATTAAAAAGGGAAATTTTAACAATAAGGCATATTTTATTATATCCATTCCAAAATGCTAAGTGAAGCTTTATACAAGCATTCTTTTGCACTAATTTTTCAGTACCCTGACCCATGTTATAACAAATTACCTGTGATTACAGTACAGAGTGAATACTGGAAAACTGTTGTTATTAATTTTATCTGTATTAGAACAAGTGTAAAGTATGTAGTTACAAAATATTTAAATAAATATTTATTATGACTGTGTTTCACACTGTAACACTTAAATACCCAACTCTTGCTAGTAAAATCAGAACTGTATTTATATTCTCATTTATTGAGATCTATCTGTACAAACTATATTAAAACTCGCTTCAGTGGTATGCATTCATACAACTAAAGTAGGAAATGCACAAAATAGAATTTGCGCTTGTGCTACCTTATGCCCTTTTTTTTAAGTTGCATGTTTTACAGTAACTTCCACCTCTGCAAAAGTTTGGAAGGGCTCCCTCTCTTCTCCTTAGAATCTAGATTGGCAGCTACAACATAATAAAGTCCCTTTCTGAGTATTACTGTTGGCTGATTGCAAGTGAAGAAAACACAACAAAAGGTGCATGTCCATCAGCTGCATGATTCTGCCACGCTGCAGAATCAACATTAATCAACATTGCCTTTGTACTGAAAGCACAGAAAAAAAATAGTGGCAAAGGTGATGATGCTTTAAAAACACCTGATATAAAGAATTTGAAGAGGTGCTGCAGGTCATCAGTTTTTTGTTTGTTTAATGTTCAAACACTTAAGTCTTATTTTAATGACCTGCATAATATTGATGTTATCTGAACTGCACAGCAACTCATGTACCAAAAGGTAAGATCTGTTAGAAAGATATCAGAGTAAAATATGCAAATATTGTAAGCCTGTCATTGTGATTTTGAGGGTTTGCAACAGATGTGTGCAAACCAGTTGCTGGTTTGCTGTTGGGTTTGTTTTGGAATTGTCTTTATGATATGACTGCAGTATGTGCTAGATTTTGCTGAATCTCCCCATGTACACAGCTGAACTCATTACTCAAACGTGATTTTGATGGCTTCATGGACAAATGCTACAAGAAGTGAACCCAGTGGTTCAGTAGATAAAATCCTCTATGGCAACACAAACCCACTACACTGGCATGCTGTTAAAAGAAACTTCAGTACCATGGCTGTTCTGTCATATAAAGGATAAAATAAAGGACTACTTAGTATTGTCATGGCATTCTTTTAAATATTCTGCTCTATATGTATTTTTGAGCAGGTCAGCAGTGTGCTTGATGAAGGCACCCACAACTTTCCTGTCCGTGCATAACCCTAATCAATTGACTTTGCTGCTGACAACGTAGATCAAAGATGACGAACTCTCTGGTTCATTATGTGCCTGTTGTCAAATGCATTTAAAACATCAGTTGTGGATCATGTCAGCTAAATTTCTGTGGGCATCAAACTCAGCATCAAAGGAATCTACTTGCAGTAGTCAATTTTGATGATCAAAGAGCAAAAGGGAAGGATGGCAGTCATGCGATCAGAACCACTGCAATTACAGTGAGCTAGATCTCCCTTCTTCAAATATATGCATGCACAGATGGATGGATGTCAGTCCTGTCATTTGTTTTGGAAGGTGACGGACCCCAAAGGCACTCACATGATGAGCTGTTCAATCAAATTAATCATCTGACCTAGAAGTTGGGATCAGATAATAATGCTTCATGAACATATTAAACTACAAGCAGGTGCTCAGCACGTTTCCGCATTACAGCTGTAGGTTGTGCCTTCCTCTGTGTGTTCTCCTTTACTGTCTAGAATAATAATTTTTAAACATTACATGCTCTCTGAGTGCAATCAGGTAAATTGGTACTGTTGGCCTCTTGCATCTGGTAAATCTTAAGGTTGTACACCTTACCCCCCACTTAAAACCAAAAGAGCATCCAAGGCACTTAACTTCATTGTAACAGATCCATGGGATTTAAAAAAAACACTGCTAAAAAATGGTAATTAATAATCAAATAGAAATTAGATAGGTCTTACTGGTTTTCTGTCTTCAAAAAATATTCTGAATGATCTGCAAGGGATTATGCCTCCCTCTGAAACAATTACCACTAAATTGGTAGTTTTAAAGAACAGGGTAACTTCAATTTGATGGAGACATCATTAGTTGCAAGGATTAAATTAAAGCTCCAATCTGTTGTAAGTGGAAAAGCCAATTTCAGTCCTCTGAGGAATCTATTAATTGTCTAATGAAATAACAGAGAGGTCAGTTTGGATTTTTTTTTTAACTGGAGAGTTGGATGTCAATGTGACTACGCACGGGCTTCATTAGCACTTGAAGTCATCAGTAATTAGAGGCCTAGGCTCATCTACCATACTACAGTACTTCCAGGAACTTTTAGAAAGAAAAACATACCTACAAAGCCTGTCCCTTCTTTTTGCCAACAGACTAGGAAAAGGTAGTACTACTAGAATAATGTATAATGAGGCAATACTATTGTAATTATAACAGAATTTATTCTCAGCAGACTCCCATTAGTGACCATCAATAGACATTAATTTGATCCATGTCTGCCAAATCATTAGGAAAAAACTGAATGGCAGCTGGTGCTGCTTTGCCCTTTACACCAACTGGGGAAGGATAAGGTGCAAAAGTCACGTTTACTACCCAGCGTAGGCACTACCAGCACAAGCATGGCAATGCATGGGGTAATCAGGTGTTTGAACCATTGACAATACAACAGTTACTGCAGGAAAAAATGTCCTAGTTAGATCTGGATACTGTTGATTTGATACCGTATTCAGCTGTATTTTCAGCTTTAAACTGATACATGGTGTTTCTGAACATGTAGTCTGCTGCTTCACTTTATTCAGATTGCTGAAGTAAACCCTGAGCATCAGACACCAGAACTCGGCAATGGCAGGAACCACGTATCTGGTTATCTGTTGGACTGAATAAAAAGAACTGTTGCACAACTTCAGAGGTTCTTTTAGATTCTTAGTGTTTCATCTGATAGAGATCATCTTTTTTTGTCTGTGGATTAGGAAATGCTGATGCTTTTTATGAGCAGAAACTGCTATTCTCCCAAGCTGTGAAAGATAACTTGCAACTGTGAATATTTAAGTGCATAGCATAAACAACTCAAACTGCCCTTACCAGTTTGAAAAAGGAAAAAAAAAAATCAGCTGATGAGTTCATGAGCATGTCAACAGTCGGCCTTTATTAAAAAAAAATCGTGCGGGTAATGCCAGCTGCCAACAGTGGCATGGCCCTAGTGCCACTCCACAACGCACTGGGCAGAGCGCTTCTGCTGCCCTGCTCGGGAACTGGCCCCAGCTGCGAGATGCACCCACAACCAGGTGGCTGGGACCAGCAGGCTGCTGAGAGCGGGGCAGAGCTGGAAGGTGATCCTGGCCTGTGGATGCAGGACCAGCGTTTTGAAGTGTAGGACTAAAAGAGAGGTCAGATCCTAGCGTCTGGGGGGAGGACCAGCACAGGATTAGCCGCCTCAACTGTAGCAGCTGCTGACTGCACCCGCAACTGCTGCTGCGTCACAAGAACTTCGGATATCGTCAGCAAGAGTTGAGCAAATATAGTTTCTACACGTGTCAACCATGTGTTGTGGTCAACAACAGTAGAAAAGAATGGCCTAATTTGGACTGAATTCTAAACAACACTGTAAATTACTGGAACAAAACTATTTACGATCTTAATGTAACAGTGAAAAGATAAAAAGCACTGTACTAATATCGGTTTCACTAACAAGGACTTGTATGTACTTTCCTAAATTAAAAGCAAACAAAAAAAAAAAATCTAAGCTTTTGAAACGTGTTCAAACAACTTATTTGAAATTTCTCCATGTTTGTAAGTAAATTTGATTTTATTTATCTCTAAAGCCATTTCCATGAATTAACAACAAACACTTATAAAATTAAGATGTCTTCAATATCTTTATTACAACTTATATAATAAACAAATAGGTACTCAAGAAAACTGGACCCACTGTTATCATATATTTATACTTTTAATATATTCAATAATTCTATAAATTCAGATATTATGGAGTTTTATAAAAGTGTATCTGCCTGAAATCACTATGATAATTTGCAAAACACCACGCTATCTGCTGCAAGAAATTTTCACCAGCTTTCTACGACTGTTTTTAACAGATTATCTCATGGTAGGAAACTCCCTATCTGGAATTACTTTGCATTTGAATAAAATCCTATAAACTTCAAGTAACTTTCCCCAGGAAACTCTATCTCTTGTAAATGTGTAAGATTGGCCTGCCTAAATTGTTTCAGTGACTGCAATGTAACAGCCTCTTCAAATTTTGTATAATTTGTGTATTTATTATATGATCAGTGGCAATATCTATTACATTTAAGGTGGTGTTTGAAACTAACTTATTTCATCTGTCAATTTTTAGTCTATGTGACCACTTATACTGAAGTCAGTTGCATTACTAGTTAAAACGTTCAGTAGTTATGCATATACAGGTAACTCAGTCTTCAGATTTTCACTGAATGTGCAATATTACATACACACACTTTGACAGACACTTTAATTGTGCATTTTACAACACAAAATTAACAGGTTACTAAAGCCTGCATATACCAGCTACGGTGCTTAAAGGGGCTATCAGTCATACCATTTTGAATTTTAGCACAATAAAACATTTATTCCATGGTGTGTTTTTGAATATGAAAATCCTATTTTGTCTTACAATAGTTTCTGCAAAAATCCACACAATCCAGGTCCTGATAAACATTCATACTTATAAATTATATCCATTACTGGAGGAATTTTAATACAGTAGGCAGCAATAATTTTCAATGCCTCTTAAAACTTGTACCAAAAATATACATTTTCCATAAAATCAAAAAATAAAATATCTGAAAATGTCCTGTGATATATCTAGAAAAAAGAGGAAAAATCCAGTCTTAAAAGTTAAATTCTGCTCTCTCATACAGAATTTAAATTGAGACCAATGCATGGTATTTGTACAACTGACAGACAAATCTGACTTAAGTCTGCAAGATTAAAATGCAAAGGTTATGAAAAGTATGCAACTCTTATTTCAGGAGTTTAACTTTGTCCTTCAAAACTTTAAATTTGGGATTGTTGTTCACTTTCTTATTAAATATGACTAGAATATCCTCTTCTGATTTGTGATGTTCACCAGCTACCGCATAATACTGAGCTATAACCTGCACAAAGACAAAGGAACAGTTTTGAATTAGCAAAGATGATTCTACTTTAAGGAGTAATACATTCATGTTAGTATGGGATCTATTATGCTGTTACTCCTTTGCAGAATTAGCATTCAACTTCTTCTGTAGTCCAGTTAGCAATAAAGAACATTTCCTTCAGTTGACATTCTACCAATTGATATTCTGTTAAATAATGTCAAACTTTTTTGCTTATTTGGGACAGGATTTTATAGACTTAAGCTTTACAGAAAAAAATTCAGAAGACCAAAGAAGATTAAAACCCCCATGTTGTATATTACCTTTTTTCTTAGTTTTTTAATTGAAATTTCATTGTCTGGAGCCTGTTTCAGAACAGCTTTGATGGTTCCCTTCCAGTTGAATTTACCTAGAAAATAATTGGGTGTACAACATCATTAGTAAAATTAGGTATTTCTAGGTTGTCTTCTCTAGCAGGAACCACCCTTCAATCTCCTAATTCTGGAACCAGTTCAGCTACCACAACAGTTATCTTACTGACCCTACAACAGCAGAGTGTCTTAAGCATGAAATCTTAGGTAGGCTATTTCTGAAGACTATAATAGGATAGACATGAAAAACTTACATAGTATGTGAACAACCAGGCTCAGGATTGCATTTACTTAACTTCTGTGCTTCAGCTTTAAGCAGCAACTCTTACATAATACAGGAATAGTTGGGAAGATCCTGCCTCCCCACCCTTAGAGCACAGGTGGTTAGTTCTGCACAGGACCCACTTCACAGGTCGTTAGTTGGAAGTTTCCAAATAAACAATCTGTGTGTTCAAGTACAGACATTCTCCAACAGTAAAAGTGTGTTGGATGACAGGCTTAAGTAGGTTCACCTAAGCATGAACTAAGGTCCAACACAGCTGAAGTCCAATTTATGATTCACTGGGCAAAAATGGGGATAGAAAAGATACAAAGAGATATAAGAGAGCTGTCACCCTTTTTCCTCTATGTTGGACAGCGTGCCTGGCAGCAGGGAAGAGACCTGCTGTGGTGGAACAAACGTGCCAAATTCCTCACTGCCCAGTGAAAGCAAGTGCAGCCAAAGGCTGCCAGCACAGCAGAAGCAACAAATGAGAGAAGTAATTTAGCATCAGGTGTTATGCACAGTACAGGCTACTTACTCTGGAACTGATATGTATACTGAATATGCATATATATATATATATATATATATATATATATATATATATATATATATATATATGTATACTGAGACACAGGTTTATTTCATGGTTTGCTGCAAAAGCACCGTATTTATATTCTGCATTAGGTCTTCTGCAGAATAGTTTTGTAACTATCTAAACTCCCACTTTAAGAATACCTTTATCTGTTCCCACGTTTTCTTCATTGCCATTGGTGTTTTCTGTTTCCATGTCTTCTGAAATGTTTTCAGTTTTCATTCTCTTTCTTGTGATTTGAGGTTCCTCTGGAGATGGATAAACATACACAACAAATTATAAGATTAAAAGTTCTTGTAACATGAGTGTATATTTGAAATGAGGTTCCAATTTTATAAAAGGACTGTGCAGCTACAGTGTTAAATAATCTCATTTGTATATGTAATTTACTACTTAAATTCTACTTAGGTAGATTATTGAGCTTTAAGGCATTGAGAAAAAGCATCTTGAAAACAAATAAGAATATAAAGTGTAGAATGGATACCTTCTGCACGTTTATGTTTGCGTTTCTTTACATTTGTTTCCTCTTCTATTTCATTCTGATGGCCATTTCCATTTATTTCTAATTCATTCTCCAAGCTCTCCTTTCCCTTTTTGGACTTTTTACTCTTTTTTACTTCTGACTGGTTTTCTAATTTCAAGTCTTTTTTCTCCTTCTTTTTGTTCTTTTGTCTCTCTTCTTTTCGTTCTCTCTTATTCTTTTTCCTCTCAATTTTATTATCTGTAACTCCATTCTCTTCTGCCATAGTATTTTCGCCAGTTTCTGCAGATTGCTCCTCTTCCTTTTGTTGTGGTTTTTCTTGTTCTTTCTGACATGAAATCTTTTGTTGAAAGACAGATTAATACAATTTTTACATGACTTTTTTGACATTGCAACTTTTCTCTACATTGGTCATGAAGCACACTAATATTCTGAATTCAATTAAAGTGCTTACATGTGGTGACATCAGTTACATGAGAAATAGCACTAAGTAGCGTGTCTGATTCTTCTTACTCAACAGCCTAAATGCTAATTACCTTAACATCACGGAAGAAATGTTATCTTACATCATATGTAATTTCCATTTGAAATAACTGTGTGTTTTTTAAACATTTGCTAAATGTAAGGGAGGGACAACTCTTTGATTTATGCAGAAAAATACAGTGTATTAAAGCAAGATACAGAACCTATTCCCAAATAGACATCCCTTGAGTAATAATCTTAATTTTGCTATCCAGTTCTCTGTCTTGGGATATGTGTGGAAAAACAAAGTATTATTGCATGATGTCAATAAAGGCACTGCTTGTTGTTTTATTTGTACTTTTCTCACCTTAACATATTTGGCTTATAATTTTCTTGTAGAAGAATTAATATAACAATGAACATTTTTATCTTTAATTACTTAAACCTTAATAATTAGCAGTGAAATACAATTACTGAAATGTTAATGTGGCTATTTTGAAAGAGAATAACATGATTATACAAGCAACTTAATAACAACATGGTTTTTTCAATTTGAATTCCACTTAAGAACTACCTTTGAGTGCATACACTTCAAAGCATGTATTAAAGAATATCTTGAGATGTTTTTAAGAACTCTTAACAGTATGTTGTAACGATCCAAGCAAGAAAGTTGTGTTATGTATTTTACTTTAATACTATATTCTATGGAAAATTTAAATTGTTTACATGTGTTTAAATAGTAATTCTTCAAATTAAAATCTATTTTTTTAAAAAAGTTCAATTTAAATTAAGAAGAAACTGCTTATGGTTTTAGTTAAGTTGTATTGACTCAGAATTAATGTTCCATCAAGACAATGTACTTGAAATTTAGTGCCGAGTTTATGTTATGTTCATATCCTTTTTTTCTTTTTTTTTTTCCTTCCTGGCTCTTATATTTGGATTCTCCAGAAAAATTACAAATATATTTAACTGGAATCATCAAATCAGGAGCATGAACCATGATCAACAAGGGATTAACCTCAGAGCTATGCCTGCACTCTTCCTCAGAAGCTGGGCGGAGGAGAAGAGCATCATTACATCAGCAGAGAAGTACGCTTCTGTAAGAGCTTTCTAGTAGCAGTAATTGCTGTGAAACAAACAATCAAAACAAGACCCTAGCAAAACTTGCTAAGCTAGTACTGAAATAGCAAATAACTAGCTGCTGAGAAAAAGGCCAGCGTGAGTCCATGATTTGGACACAGAGTGGAAGGAATCTGCAACACAAACTGAAGGATCTCATCTCTCTCCACTAAGAAAATAGATAAACTAGGTGCTCTTAATTTCACACTCTAATGCACATTTGAGGCCAATAAAGATCTGAAAAAAGGCTGTTTTATTCCTTCTTACAGTGTGGTAAGAGAATGAAACCAAGATGATAAAGGCAGTGTTTTTCCCTTTCCTTATGTACTAACAGCATAAAGTTAAATTAGCTTTCTGGTTAGTACAATCTTGTCACAGTATCCAAGTTTTTAATCACAACCTACTCAATATGTGCAAACTAATAAGCAACAGTATGTTCCAAAAAATAGCAATTTAGTCTAGGAATATTATATATCATAATCCACTATAACAATGGGAGACAATATTTCTGCCAACATCTACAAAGGGAGTGTGAAAGGTTTTTCTTCCAGTATTTTTGATTGCATTCAGGTTGTACAATGTTGTATCTCTAACTTAACTTACATTTCTGGTTGCTTCAGAGAAAATATCCCACACCTGGTCTTGCAGAGTGCTGTCAGTAATTCTCAAACTGTTCTTCATCCAATTCTGCGCAGACAAAAAACAACAGTAACTGAGAAGGTGCATCTCTTGATTACCATATATTTGGTTCCTGGTTTTATTTTTCATTTAAGTCTCCAACCACTTCTTCTGATTAAGATCTCATTAGATGTTTACTCTCTGTGAATCTCTTAAACCTCCATGTTAAATTGTTTCACATACTGTTTATGTATTGTTACAAGGCTGTATCAATGGCCTCACCAACAGTAATCCAGAAGAGGTAAATATATATAAAAGACTATCCTCATCTTTTGAATACAGCTGGTTATACTAATATCCTACCAAACTTTTTGACTGTTCCCATGAGAAAAAATATTAAGGATCTGATGGTTTTTATTTACTTGTATACTGGACAGATGGTCATGCTCCTAAATGGGGTATCTTAGTTTATTAAAGAAAAGTAAAATTTAAGCAAGTATCTCAATGCAAACATTGGAAAGTTATCAGGGCTATTTCTGGAGTTTCTGCTGAAAATTAAAACAAAGCAGTAAATTTTTACTTACAATATGCTCACACTATCAGCAACAAATCAATTCTGAGGAATGTGGAACTCCAAGTAAAACCTAATCTTGCAATCAAAATCCTAGGAAAGTTGCAATAGTATATTGGAACAATGAACTACAAAAAATTTTGATCTTCCCCTACAATGTATCTTACCAAAAAGAAAGATGCTGCTAGACAATATCACTTTCCCTGCTTACAACATTAATTTTGTAGAAAAGTATTCTAACCTTCAGCTTGCTAGCAGCAATGTCACTGCAGCTCTATTACATTTTATATGAATGTTCTGGATGTAATCATGACCTTCTCTCAGCCTCACAATCTGAGGCACAACGCAGAAAAAAGAAATAGGCCACTTTGTCATTAATTCTTTACTGATACCACATGCAGCATTTGGAATATGCTTTGGCTGTGATGCAGTTTCATGAAGCATCCAGTGTGGGAGATTGTGTCAGATTACTGAGCAACAGGAAAACTCTCAAACCAGTATCTTGCCTTTACCAGGCAAAAACAAAGCCACAAAAATAAGAATGCTTTAAAAGTATGTCTAAGAATTTGGACATTCACTAGAAATTGCACATTGAGTAAAGAAAGGTCTTAAGAAAAGAACAAGCCTACACATGGAGATTAAGCTTGGATGGGGAGTCTCTAGCTTAACACCTAATCAATGCCCAAATAAGAAACTTGTCTCACCTTTATTATTGCTAAGAAAATCTATTTTAAAGATCATTGCATGAATTACTATAAATCTCTATTAAAACACACCTGAAACTTTACTTTTTTTCTTGGAATATTATCAAAGGCACGCATTTGCTCCAGAACGTTCTGCACTTTAGGGCTTATGTTCGGCTTCTTCATTACTTGATGAATTTTCTGAATGAAGAACAACAGAATTAAATCAGCAAAGAAGCATAATCATAGAATCACACAATTGTCTGGGTTGGAGGGGACTTAAAAGATCATATAGTTCCAACTCCCCTGCCATGGGCAGAGACACTTTCCACTAGACCAGGTCGTGAACACTTCCAGGGAGGGGGGATCCACAACTTCTCTGGGCAATCTGTGAGAGTGTCTCACCACCCTTACAGTGAAGAATTTCTTCCTTACACCTAATCTAAATCTGCCCTCTTTCAGAAGACAGGGTTTTAAAACCATTACCCCTCATCCTAACACTACACTCCCTGATCAAGAGTCCCTCCCCATCTTTCCTGTAGCCCCCTTTAAGTATTGGAAGGCCACCGGAGAGATTTCCTATACTTCTGAAAATGTGTTTACCAGAAGGTTTTGTGGATGTGTTAAGACTACCAGAAAAGGACTTTCTGTAATACCTCACCCTTCTGTGTAGAAAGTACTTATTATTGAGGAAGGCTAACAGTTTTTTGTAAGCAAGAGTATTCACATCATAGTGCCTTTCAACAATGCACTCAAAGCAAGCTCAGTGTCATCGATAGCACTAATCTGTTGACTTCAATGGTATTATTCATATGCCTTGAGTATGCATGTAGCTTCGTACCTTCTTATACTGAGTTCTACCCAAGATAGAAAACAACATATCCATGGATAAAGGTGGTCTAACTAATTATATCTAACTGGGTTTTAAAAAAATAAAGGAGGACGCAGACAACATCATCATGACATAAAGCCTATCTATGGTTCATCCATATCTGAAACAGTGTACATAGTTCTTATAACCTCATTTCACAAGATCACAGTAGAACTGGGAAGACTTCAGAAGACCAAAGATATAATTTACATAGAAAGAACTGAGCAGGGTAGGGCTTTTCAGCCTGAAACACAGACTATGAGATGGGGAGGGATGCCTGACAGAGGTCTACAAAAGCCTATGTGGCATGAAGAGGGTGGACAATGACCAATGCCTATTTGTATGCAAGAACTACAGAACATGAGATCAAACTAGTAAGAGGTGGATTGAAAACAAACAAAAGGTGCATTTCTTACCAGGACAAGCAATAGACCTACCAAGAACTGCCAAAAAACCCCCTGTGGCTATTGGGAAAAACAGATCTCTGGTTTGATCCAGTATAGCCTCTCCTGTGTCTTTAATGATTATAAACAATAGTTATTTATCATATCTGTATATAGTCCAAACCTTACCTGAATCCATTCCTGTTGTTTAGCATCTCCTTTGTTAGTTTTGGCTTCAAAATCTTTTCCACCATATTTCTGGTCTTCACTCACGCACCTGACATGTTCCTTATAATCGTCACCCCTGAACACAGGAGATTTTTAACTGTAGTTCACTGACGTGTTTCAGTGTTCAAACTATACAAGACTTATGTAACCAACAAACTAAAGTAATAGACAATAGCATCTGTCGTTTAAACCTTAACACTGTCAGTTCTTACATGGGTAAAGTCTGATGTGCTTAAAGTACGTGCTTATAAGGCTGCTGACATTTTTGTCACACTACAGCCTTCAGTGAATTTGCAACATCAGATCTGACTCCAACATACTGCTGCTTTTCTTAGTGACTCTGTAACTTAATGCACATTTGTACATGTAACGTATGCACAGCTATTATATTATCTGTGTTGTGTTACTCACATTGGCACATTTTAAAACTAGAAAAGCAGGTGAAAAATGCCTGCAAAAACTAATTCCTAAATATAGATATACTAATGTGGTAGTGTAGTTCTGACCAGTGTCAGTGGGCCAAAAAGGAATAAGTAACAAAGATCTTAATTTTCTGTCAGTGAAGTATTGAGGAATATAATCACCATTTGAGGACAATCTTATCTTCTAACGCTAATTCATGTTTACATTTCAAAACAGATAGCAGCCCTACTTTCTTGAGTTCTGAGAAATGACAACCAAATTCAGAATTTTTGATGTCATTGCCAGTCTCACTCTCTCTGCAGTCACAGAGTAAGTAACTGTTCTTGATGACCAGAAGCCAAAAGCACTATCACTTATAACTGCAAAAGAAGAAATTGCAACTGTTTATGGTGTGGTTTAGTTGTCCTTGAGGTTCAAACTTGAATGATTAAGCTTGAAATGATATAAACATGTATAATTTTTAAATCCACATATGAATTATTTAGAAATTGCCAAATTAAATTCTAATATACCATAGGAAAATCTTGTATTTGTGACAACCACTGCAGAGTGAACAAGGTTTTCCTTTACCTACCAGAAATCCTTGCCACAATCCATGCAAGAAAGGCACTGACAGTTTCTGCAGATGTTCACATGCTTTTCAACTTGTGCTTTCTTCACAGATTCTCCACACGCATCGCACGTGAAAACTACCATGTTGGCAAGTGGTCAGCAGCTTCTGTGAAATGGGTGCAATCCTTTCTCTCTCTACTCAAGCACAGCCCTGGAAATACAAGGAGGAGATCTCACATTTGCAGCTTGCAAAAAGCACTTGGATGGCCAGAAAGAAGTGCCACTGTGCATCCACTAACAGAAAAGCCAAGCAGTTTGATTTTGCACGTGCAAAAGCTCAGAAGGAAAAAACTCGTTTCGCCCGATACCTTGGGCACAAGGGACAGCAGTAACGCCGCCAGGCGTAAC